>NC_061116.1:28119162-28179926 GCF_002878395.1 Capsicum annuum | reverse complement strand
GATTAGCTCAGATTAGGGTGTCTTGGTTAAATGTAGCTCCCACAATTTCAGTTCAGAATTTAGATTATGCCAATTCAGGTGTGCATGACCAAGATTCCATAAGTTACTTACTCAGTTATTCAGATTATTTAAATACATGTTTATGCTTGGTCTTGTATTCGTTTTACGTATTCATGCATTCATGCTTAGTACCTATATGTATTTCATTTAGTCCCTATCTCACATACCAAAACATTCAAAGTACTGACCGTATACTCTCTTTTGTGCTTTATTTATTTCACAATATAGGTTCGGATGCTCAATTCCCAGATTGCACATAGTCTATTACTGAATCACTCAGCTGTAGCATTGGTGAGTCATCATCAGTCGAGGACTAGTCATATTATTTATCATGCTTGACAGCGCCCAAGTGCACACGCTAGTGTACGTGGTCTTATCAAGTATTAAAGTGGCCTAATGAAAGCCATGTATCCATCCCACAGAGACTTAATTTAGCAATGATTCGATTTCAGTTCAGAATTTAGATTCAATTGATGCAACTGTAACCAAAAACAGAGTTTGGAAATTGTATGTAACGTAAATAATTCGGAAAGTAAAGAGCTTAAAACAATCATTAGAAGAAAACTCAAGGTTAAATCACTTCGACAATCATACTATGTCTTGAATATCATCCATTAACTTGCTTAACTTGGTTGTAGATTCGTAGGGTTAATTGCATGATTATGGTTTCCCAACCTCTGATCCTTTACCTAGTTGAACCTTACAACTACATCATTGAGCGGGGATATAATGATCTAATTAGGTTATTTAAGCTATCATCCTACATTTTAATCAAATACAGCTCCAAGTTTATCCTTGTCCTAGGTGCTAAGTTCAATTCTTTATTTTATAAAAGAATAAAATCCATACTTTGTTCATCTACATGTTCTATCCCCTATTCTTGCTCCCAAGATCAAAAAATAGATAATTGAATTATTCCAAGGGTTGTGAATCCTCAAAATAGTTAAATCAAAGATGAACACACAACTAAAAATGATAAGCAAAGTTAATGAACTTAATTCAAAACAAAATTAGTCATTTCTTAGGCTTTAACCCCAGAAAAGGGCGTTTAGCCACGCCTAGTCATAATCATAATCACAAAATAGTAATTAATGACTAAAAACATGAATGAACTAAATAAAAATAATAAAAATCTAATGAATAAGTTGTACCAGCCCTTTTCTCTCCAAAATATGCTAAAAATGTGTAAAAACGTGATACAACATGTATTTATAGAATAGAAGTAAGCCCATTCTGTGATGGATAAGAAAACCTTCAGCTATTGAGCCAGAGACTGGGTAGGGCATCACCCTAGGTTTATCCCCACTACAGGAAAGGGGTCACCTCCAAATCACCCTAAGCCTCTAGAATTTGTTGTTCAGAATTTTTCTAAGGTAAGGGAGCACCTAAATGAGCCTGCGTCATGAGCTAATCGTGGTAAGGACCACCACTCACCAGTTGGTTACTCTTTTAGGACTCTTATAAATCCAGTGGTGTTTTTCATGCATCCATTTTCCACTCCTACAGTCCACACGCAACAAAAATATTCCAGGGGTCCAAAAGTGCGTCAATCTGAGTATTGTGCCTTTGTTGAGCCATTTCGAGCCTTTTTGAGTTGTTCCCACTTGATTTAAAGCTTTTATATCCTTCATATATCATTATAATCCATTAAAAAGCATCATATAGCATTAAACACAACAACACAACATCCAACATGACGAACTAGAAACACGAGCTAAGCATAGGCTAATTCACTTTGATCTTCAACTCATTGTTTTGACCCTTGGATTGATCCAATTGACCCTTGAGCATTATAAACAAGTTGTTTCATATATAATTACACATAAAAACCATTTGGAATACTTTAACATAATAGAATCCATCGTAATCAACTAGATAAGCACCTAGCTCAAGCTAGTAACACTAGTTTTCCAGGTTGAATTCTAAATGAATCTTCTAGGTACAAACTTGTTTGAAACTCACTTTTAACATCATAAATAGATGATTTAACACTTTTATATACATTTATCTCAGTATCAACTCATATAGCACATGAATCATTCTCAAAACAAGGTTAAAAAGGCTAGAATAGTGACTCTAGAATGCATAAATACACATTATCAATTCTTTCCAATACTTTAGTTCATGTTATTTTAGCAGTTAGAGTTAGTTAGGGACCTATCCCAACAACTCATCAGGTTTAGAGGCTTTCAAATAGTCAGATAGTCAATTATGTTTACATAGTCAATTATGTTTACAGAGATATGTTTCAAACTCCTTTTGTTACTGATTTGATTTCTCTGACATTCTTTTGGTGTTTACAGCTTGTGCCATATTATGGGTTAGGTTGGGGTCACTAGTAACCTAAAGCACCATGTCATGACTAGGGGATAGTTTCGGATTGTGACAAACTTGGTATAAGAGAATGATGTTTAAAGTATCCTAGGGTGTCTAAAGCTGAGTTGAGTAGAGTTTTATGTATGGGTATGAAGCGCTCCACACTTATGGGCGAGAGGCTATGAGATATTTTAGGAAAGTTTCCCTTCTTCTAGTATTCATGTTGGGCAATGGAGCATGAGCTCTATTGAATTTCCTTTTCTAACTTGTCCTTCATCCGTTTATAGAAAATACCTCCTAGAAGGAATAACGAAAGAAGGAACGGGGATCAGCCCACACCACCACCTATTTAGGAAGACCCTCTAAATAAGCATATCTCTCATGCTGAATTCAAGACCACTTTCACAGTTTTAGCCCAGACTATGGCTGGGTAAAATAACCAGTCGATTATTGCCCAAACAATTTAGTAGTGAACACAACAATATCTAGGATACAAGACTTGTCAAATGAATCCTTTGTGTTCTCTAGATACAAGTCTGAGGAGGATCTATAAGAGTTTCTTGATTATATATAGAAAGTGATAGATATCATAGGTGTTACTCCTAGTGAGAGTTCTAACTTAGCTACTTATTAATTACAAGGAGTGGTTCATATTTGGTTTAAGTAGTGGAAGAAGGATAAAGGTATTGAGGCAGGGCCTATAGAGTGGTATGAGTTCACTATGATTTTCTTAGATAGATTCTTCCCACTTGAGTTGAGAGGCCAAGGTGCAGGATTTTATAAATCTAAAGAAAGGTAACATGAGTGTGAAGGAGTGTTCACTCAAGTTCATTGAGTTAGAAAAGTATGCTCTAACTATGGTGGCTAATTCTAGGGCCAAAATGAGCAAGTTTGTGTCTGGTGTGTCAGATAATATAGTCTAGGAGTATATAACAGCTATGTTGATAAAGGAGATGGACCTTTCTACATTGATGGTCCATGCTCAGTATATTGGGGAGGAAAATCTCAAGGAAAGGTAAAGGGATAATAACAGGGCTCGAACTAGTAGCTTTAATTTTTCTCAGCAGAGGTCATATAGTGGGAATCATTCTCAATTATGCTATAAGTCTCCAACTCTAGCTTCATCTTCAGCTAGTGCTCTAATTCCTAAGTTCAGATAGGACAATAGGATAGAGCACAAGGCTATATGTCCTAGGATAGTATGAATAGTAGTTTCACTAACCCAGTTTGTAAGAGATATAGTAAGAACCATAAGGGTGAGTGCATGGTGGATAGAGATGCTTGTTTTAGGTATGGAAGAACATGACACGTGATAAGGGAATATCCTATAGTTTCTCGATGAGGAAGGAATGATCGTCAGTAGGGCTAAGCTAACTCTTCAGTAGTCTGAGAAGGACGACTGACTCAACAGGATACCACTTCTAGTGGCACCAATTGATAGTATCAGAATTGACTTTATGACCTTTAGACTCGACAGGATTAGAAGGTTTTCCTAATATGGTTACAGGTACATTACAAGTCTTTCACCTTTATGTATATGTATTATTAAATCCCAAAGCCATACTTTTCTTTATGACTCCTCATATAGCTGTAGACTTTAATGTTATTCCTGAGATTCTTACAAAACCCTTCTCAGTGTCTACTCTAGTTATTGTAGCCATATGGGTATACAAAAATTACCTAGTCATAGTGTCTTAGAAAGTTACCTCAGTAGACCTTGTAGAATAAGAGATGACTTATTTTG
Source organism: Capsicum annuum (assembly GCF_002878395.1). Classification (NCBI taxonomy): domain Eukaryota; kingdom Viridiplantae; phylum Streptophyta; class Magnoliopsida; order Solanales; family Solanaceae; genus Capsicum; species Capsicum annuum. The sequence goes on along the minus strand of NC_061116.1, from coordinate 28,175,806 downwards.
ATGTTATTCCCAGCATGGATTGGCTCATCTCTTGCTATGAATCAGTTGATTTTAAAAATAGAATAGTCCAGCTCCAGTTTCATAATGAGCCAGTTGTAAAATGTAGGGGTAGTACCTCAGTGCCTATAGGTTAATTCATCTCCTACATTAAGACAAGGAAGATGATATCTAATGGTTGCATTTATCATCTTGCCTGAGTCAAGGACTTAAGTTTTGAAACTTCAAGTCTTGAGTTATTTCTAGTAGTGAATGAGTTTCTAGAAGTGTTCCCTAAAGATCTCCTAGAGTCCCCCCCTAAGAGGGAAATTGACTTCAGAATACATCTCCTTCCAGACACCCAGCCTATCTCAATTCTACCTTACAGAATGGCTTCAGTTGAGCTCAATAAATTGAAATAAAATTTGAAAGACATCTTAGATAAAGTCTTCATCAGGCCCAGTGTTTCCCTATGGGGAGATCTAGTTATCTTCGTGCACAAAAAAAATAGTTCCCTCAGAATATGCATCAACTACCATCGGTTGAACAAAGTCACAATCAAGAATAAGTATTCTCTCCTTAGGATTAATACTTGTTCGACCAACTTTAGGGTGTAAACTATTTCTCTAAGATAGACCTAAGATCCAGCTATCATCAACTCAGAGTCAGAGAATGTGGCATCCGAAAGATAGCCTTCAAAACTCAGTATGGTCACTTCGAATTTGTAGTTATGTCTTTTGGACTAATAACTTTTCAGCTTTCATAGACTTAATGAATAGAGTATTCAAGCGGTACCTGGACATGTTCATCATGGTCTTCACTGATTACATCCTTTTCTATTATCGTAGTAAAGGTGATTATGTAGACTATTTGAGGATTATTTTAAAGACCCTTAAGGATCACTAGTTATTCACTAAGTTCAGCAAGTATGATTTATGGTTTATATCAGTAGCTTTCCTTAGTCATATCATTTTTGGTGATTGCATTTGAGTGGATCATCAAAAGAACAAAGCAGTAAGAAATTGGTCTAGACCCATCTCTCCATCAGACATCAGGAGTTTCTTGGGTTTAGCTAGTTACTAAAGATGGTTTGTTGAAGGATTTTCTTCTATTGCTTCACCCATGTCTCCACTAACTTGGAAGAAAGTCAAGTTTTAGTGGTTTGATTCCAGCGAGAAGAGTTTTCAGGAGTTGAAGACTCGACTCACTTTCTACCCAGTCTTGACTCTACTAGAGGGTTCAAATGGGTTCATATTTTATTATAATTCTGCCAGAGTTGGTCTTAACTATGTGTTGATGCAGCGAGGTAAGGTCTTTGCCTATGCCTCTATACAGCTCAAACCATATGAAAAAAATTACTCCACTTATGATTGTGATCTAGCAACAACTAGTTTTGCCTTAAATATTTGAAGGCATTACCTTTATGGGTTCATGTTGATGTGTTTATTGATCATAAAAGTTTGCAGCATGTGCTTATGTGGAAATATCTAAATTTTTATCAAAGAATGTGGATTGAATTATTTAAAGACTATGATATGAGTGTGTTGTATCACCTAGGTAAGGCCAATGTGGTGGTTGATTCCCTTAGTATATTTTCTATGGAAAGTGTTGCTCATGTTAAGAAGGATAAGAATGAGTTAGTTTGTGAGTTTCATCAGTTTGCTAGGTTAGGTGTTCGGCTGGTTGATTTGGCCAAAGGTAGTATATGGATTTAGAATGGTTTGAAGTCTTGTTCAATTTTTGAGGTAAAGGAAAACAAAGATTGAGATCCTATTTTGGGTAAGTTGAAGGAGTCCATTTGGGATCAGAAGGTTGAGTTTTACTCCCAAATAAGAGATGGTGTGCTTCATTGTCAAGGAAGATTATGTGTTCTAAATGTAGATAATTTGAGGCAGTGAATATGAGCAGAAGCACATGGTTCATGATATTATATTCATCTAGGAACTAGTAAGATGTACCGCAATTTGTGGGAAGTCTATTAGTGGTATGGTATGAAGAAGGATATTGCAGAATTTGAGGCTAAGTGTTCAAATTATCAGCAGGTTAAGGTTGATCACCAAAGACCAAGTGGTATGCTTCAAGAGTTCAGCATCCCCACTTAGAAGTAGGAAGTGGTAAACATGGATTTTGTTACAAGGTTACCTCATACGTGTCATCAGTATGATTTGATTTGGGTCATTGCGGATAGGATGACCAACTCAGCCCATTTTTTGCCAATCCATACTTCATATTCAGCCGAATATATGCTATACTCTATCTGATAAAGCTTGTAAAGTTACATGGGATTCCACTAACCATCATTTTAAATAAAGGTACTTAGTTTATCTATCATTTTTTGAAGGATTTTCAAAAGGGTCTTGGAACCCAATTTCATCTCAGTATGAATTTTCATCCCCAGATAGATGGTCAGTCAGAGAGGAACATTCAGACCTTAGAGGATATATTAAGGTCTTATGTTATTGATTTCAAGGGTAGTTGGTATGATCACTTACATTTGATCAAATTTTCCTACAATAATAGGTACTACTCTAGTATTCAGATATCTTCATTTGAGGCTCTTTACAGAAGGAGATGTATATCTCCTATTGGTTGGTTTTAGTTTGGAGAGGCTACTTTGATAGGGCCAGATTTAATTTATGAGGCGATGGAGAAAGTTTAGTTAATTCGAGAAAGGTGGAATACATCCCACAGTTGTCAAAAATTCTATGATGATGTGAGGAAAAGAGAGCCTCAATTTGATATGGGTGATTTTGTGTACCTGAAAAAAATTTCCATGAAAGGGTGAAGATATTTAGCAAAAAAGGTAAGCTCAGTCCCCTCTATATTGTCCCATATAGGATTTTGAGCCATTTTGTGAAGGTAGACTATAAGTTAGAATTTCCTGCAATGTTAACATCAGTGCATCCAGTGATTCATATCTCTTTGCTAAAAAATTACATTGGTGATATTGCTTTTGTCATTCCATTAGGAAGTGTGGGCGTGGAAGATAGCCTCTCATATGAAGAAGTCCCAATTGAAATACTTGACTGCCAGATTCATAGATTTATAATAAATAATTTACCTTATTAAAGGTGTTACGGAGGAATCGGTCTGTTGAGGGAGCTACTTGGGAAGCGGAAGCTGATATGTGAGCCAAGTATTCCCATATTTTCTCTATGAATTCAGATTCAGCATGAGGTAATGGTTTCCTTAAATTATTTCTCTTATTTTCTATCTCAGCTATCTAATACTTCTCATGTCATAGCATGCATTCATGAATTCAGGTAAGTCCATGCATCATGTTTCAAATTCAAATATTTAGTCATGATTCAGCTCGTAAGTATCTAGTGCAAGATCTTTGAACAATGCCCAATGTAACTATACGTTAATGGAAAAAAGAGTTGTTTGTTGTGGTCTATGATTTCAAGAAGTTTTGTGCCTATTTATTAGGTATAAAGGTTATTGTAAACATGGATCATGCTATTTTTCGTTACTTAATAGCAAGGAAATAAGCAAAACTAAGATTGATAAGGTGGATCTTACTCCTACAAGAGTATGACTTCGAAGTTAAAGATGGAAAGGGGAGTGAAAACCAAGTGATGGACCACTTGTCTCGACTTGAATTGGATGAAGTATGGAAGAATGAATTAAAGATCAATGATGAGTTTCCAGATGAACTTGACATGGCCATTTCTGAGAAGGTGGTGCCTTTGTATGTTGATTTTGTAAGATACATAGAGTGTGAGGCACTCCTCGATGAACTAAATTTTTATCTAATGAAGAAATTTCTCCATGATGTGAAATGGTATTATTAGGATAATTCCTACCTTTTTAGGGAGTACTCGGATGGAGTGATTTGGTAGTGTGTCATGGAGGGAGAGGAATAAATTCTTAAGGCATGTCATCTGTCACGATTAGGGGCTAGAATGATGGTGTGCTTATTATTGCCAAATTCTCCAAAGTGGATTCTATTGGCCAACATTGTATCATGATTTAGGAAGGGCATGTGAGAAATTCCCAAAGAAAGAAGGGATTTTGAGGAGGCATGAAATGCGCTTGAAACCAAGCATAGATGTTGAATTATTTAATACGTGGGGATTAGACTTCAAGGGACCCTTCATGAGTTTGTATGAAAATTGTTACATCTTGGTAGTAGTTGATTATGTTTCAAAATGGGTAAAAGCCATTGCTTTTTCAAACAATAAAGCAAAAAGTGTTACCCTATTCTGAGGTATATTTATACCCGATTTGGCACTCCTCATGGTATTGTGAGTGATGGGATTTCTTATTTTTGCAACCAATTAATCTGATACTTGCTTAATCGATATAGGTTCAAGAATAAGTTGGCTTTCCCATACCATACTTAAGCCAATGGATTGGTGAAACTGTCTAATAGAGAAACAAAGGAGATTTTAGCAAAGATCGTAAATCCAAGTAGAATGGATTGGGCTCAAAAACATGATAGTGCTTTGTGTGCCTATAGGACCATATTTAAGGTCCCTATTGGCATGTCTCCATATGAGTTTGTGTTTGGAAAATCTTGTTACCTTCCCATTAAACTTAAACAAAAGGAATTGTGGGCCTTGTAGAGGTTGAATATAGATGGGAAGGATGCATCCATGTTAAGGATAGACCAACTTCATGAGATAAATGAGTTTTATTTGAGGGCCTATGAAAGTTCTACTATTTGAAAGGAGCATATGAAGAGATGGCATGATATCAGAATTCTAAAATAAGAGTTCAAGGTGGGTGATAATGTCTTTTTATTCAACTTGAGGTATAAGTTATTTTTGAGTAAACTCAAAACAAGGTTATTGGGTCCTTCCAAAGTGGTGAAATATTTTCCTAATGAAGTTGTTGAATCGAAAAATAATTGAAGGTCCTAATTTACCATGAATAGTTCTATCATTTCCAAAGGTAGATTTCTTGGAGGTAATCTACCTCGATTATGTTATATGAATAAAAAACAACAATGTGCCATAACATAACTAAGGTGATTTCTTAGAGGCAACCCAAGTTTAGTTTTTGTCATTTTGCCTTTGTAGACTTGTGTAGATGAATAATGGATTTGAAATCTAGGGAACTTGACATAACCCAAGTTTGAGAAGAAAAAAAATTGGGAAATCATGTGAAAATATCTAGTGGGGAGGCTTTGGCAATGCGCAGATAAAATTAGCACATTGTAGAAGCCCCTTGCCGAAAGGGTTTCCCAATCTCAAACAAACTATTACTATCAGTAATTATAAGTGATAATCTATAAACTGTTGATGTGTTTGGTGATTCAAACTCATTGCTAATTTGCTCTACCAAAGTGTCCAATACACTGACATATGCGGCGATTGAGCTCCACATTGGTGCATCGTCGATGTAGTCTACAATGGAAAAGTGATGTCGATTTGGTCAGGTTATGAAGTGAAGGTTTGAATTTATTGACCTTTGACTTTCTATTACCTTTGACCCTAGGTATTTATTAAAATCCCTTTCATTTATCCATTTTTCTCTTTCTGTTCACTCTCTTACTTAAATAACTTTTACTCAAGCACAATCAGACATGCATATTTATCTTTTCCAAATTATTGCATCAATATCATAGGTGCACTTTGAGTTGAAGTTCTTGTCTTCTTCGACAATCTCTTGATAACGCTCAACTTACACTTTAATTTGGTGCAAGGTGGTCGTCGCCAATATATTTACCCAACTTTGGAGTCGGGGTCGAATCCACAGGGAACAATGTAAGTGGTGATTAAACTAGTTTGAAACTAAAGCTATAAGTTAAATTCAAACAAATGCTATGAAAATATAAAATGGGGGTTTTTGATGATCAGCAAATAATTGTTGGTCACTTTAATTTCAGTATTTGTAAATCAAGAGTGTATGAAATAACCAGAATTATGTTCACTAAGGCTTTCGGTACATGACAGATGCTAAAGGTGACTCAAGATTCTCACGATGCTTAGGATAACAGGCTATATTTATTGATGATATGCTCAAATGTCTCTCGACCTATTTAAGCATCTAATTTTCTAATCCTTTTGGACCTAGGAAATCGCTAATCACTGCTCAGATTTTACCTCAGGTTAATCAACCTTGTTACAGCGCTGATTATTAAATAAAGTATTTCCGAGTCCCCATTTATATTTCACTTCCTACTATATTTGATTTCTTTCTCAAGCAAATCAAAGCAGGTGTGTCTATTGTTTATAACCAACAGACATTAATTAAAACTTTAGAATTATCAAGAAATCCTACCACCTTTTGAATCTTGAACACTTAGCACCTTATCAAGACCTAACCCTAGGTCCCATAACTAAGGTTAATGGAGTTTAGCCACTCATGATGTAATGAACTAAACACATAATTGAATTCATGATTAGAAAGATAAACTTACAGAGCAATGAAAAGCAATAATTGTTTCTTCGATTCAATCACTAAATAACTCTACAAAAAGCAATAGTAGTCTCTCATAATTTAATGGTGACAGTGTATCCAAAACTAGAGAGAGAAATACTAAAGTTTGTGAAGTTCAAGATGTCTAAGATTTCTCCCCCTTTTGAATAAAACCCTAAAAGCTGCTATTTATAGATGCAACTTAAAGGAAATTCGAAATTAAAATTTCTGAAATTCATCCCTTAGATGACTCAAACTCTTAAGGAAAACCTAGACTTGTCCTTAAATACTTAGGCTGATTATGGAAACAAAATCACAGGTTACAGTTTTTTCTCGGAATAGACGATGACATGCATGACGCCTTATCAGGGTTTTGACGACTTATCAGGAATGTCGTTAGATCATCTTCAATTTTGACATTCTCTACTTTAGGATAATGATGAAACCTGATGGCTTATCAAAACTTTGATGACTTATCACCAATGTCATCACGGATTCCAGCTGAAGTCTATTCTCTGTCTAAGGCTGAAGACACTCTTGAGAGCTTATCAAATTTACGACGACATATCAGGGGATGTCATCACACTTCTGCTCCAACTTTATCACACTGCCTCCAACTGATGATGGACCTGATAACTTATTACGAAGTTGATGACTTATCACAAAAGTCGTTAATTGCTCTTCTGTAATTTCTTGGCTATTTGTTCCATATTTACCTCTTTTTGTTCTCATTGTCTTAGGTTCTCTTGCATCTTACCTTTCACTGCAATATCAAACATAAACTAATCAAAAATAACTAAAGTTTCTCAAGACCTTACAATTATTTAGAGTTAAAAGCCTCAAATGTGTTAGCATATGCTCACACATCATCTCTTCATAATTGATTCATAACTGATTCTCACACAAATCTTAAAAATCATTAGTTTATATTCATAATTGATGTACTTGATTTCTTAAATGTTGAAAATGAAAGTTGATAGCATGTTTTTAGTTGTTTAGGCTTTGGGTTTTGATGAAACTGTATAAAATATCTTGAGATTACCTTTAGTTGTTTAGAATTTAGGGTTTGATGAAACTGTGAAAATGTCTTAGGATTGGTACTAAATCAATGAATTTTGCCCAATGATAGATTGTGTGAGTCATTCTTAAGGGCAAAATCATTGTAGTATAGTGAATAGTGAAACCTAGGGAAATCGAGTACCCATGGTTGAAAAAGTTTTAAAATTCACCATTAAAGGTCCTGGTATCACTATTTGGAGATTGGGGATGAGAACATTCGTAGATAGGTGAGAACTTGATGATGTACCAAACTATGTGGTGCATCACCTAAGTGCTCCCCTTATCATTTAAAGTTATCAAAAGGTTGACTAATTAAGGTGGGATTAGGCGATGCCTTAGCAGTTCAGCAATGCTTGAGAAGTATGAGTCCTTCGATGTATTCCTAATTTATGAGTTTGTAGGTTATAAGGGAAATTGAACCTTAAGGTGAAATACTTATTATGCCTCTAAGATCCTATTACCCTTGGTTGCTAGCATGTTAGGTATGGTTAGGACTAATGAACCTTGAGTATAATATTTATTACGTTACTCAATGGATTGTGAATGTTTTCCCCGGATTATGATGTTATGGTTTTGTAGGATATGTACATTATTTGGCCCAAGATTGTGCTTATGATATTGGTTGGATTTTAGGAAGTTATTTAACCTTGTGGAATATGTGGATAGATCATTGATGTTTAGATTCTTATTATGATACTTCCAGTTATATTGTTTTGATACTGGTGATGACATCCATAGATTTTGTACCTTCATGCTTGTTAAAACGGTAGATGGTATGATCCCAACTAAAATATAATTTTTACTACTCTTTTCATTTTTTACTTTTAAAATGGATTTCTTCATAACGAGAACCATAGCACCTTAATGAATAACCTATGTGCATTGAGATTGAAAATGATGGATTAAAGATTTGACCAAGACAGATTTTGGTCAATGGTTTTACTACTATTATTTAACAAGGTTGAGTGAGATTCCCACCCTTTCTATACATCTATTAGAATTTAGTCCTAGGGCATACCCCATACAATAGATTTATAAACTTACACTCTTTTAGCCATGGTTCTATCCTGTGCATTAATGTATATATGTATACTGGTACTGGAATTGGTGGATTGATAATGATTATGGTTATTTGAAATCCTAGATTGGGTCAAGTTTAGTGTATAGTGGTACTCGCACACCCCCTACGGGCTCCTTCGTCTTTGAGCTTTTGTGTCAAAGAAAAGAGGTCGTTGTAGGTCCTTCCTTTGTTAGCCATCGACCTAAAGGAGGTGTATACACTGGGTTACTTCATGGAATTTGGATCAATTATGGTATTATGGGCTTACTTAGCATTCATTCTTGCATACGCATTGCCTATCACTCATATGCGCCTATATTTATCAACTTTATGGAGGGTTGCATAAGTACAGGTATAATTTCTGCTTGTAGTATATTATGTGGTGATTTTATATATCAACCTTATGGGGGGTTTCATAGGCATAGGCTCTGACTGTTGTTTACAGAGTATTGGCTAAACCTTTCGAGCCTATGTCGGTGGTGGTTTATGAAAGGCCCAGTTAGGTATTGTTTGTTTGGACTAGTCGATTACTGTATTGTGTTATTATTATGGTTTGTTCATGATTGGTTGATTATTGTACTGATACTTAGATTCGGGGTATGGTTCTATCCTTTCTTTATGGTTTCTTTATTATGAATAATTATCTTTGTTAAGATGTATGGATTAGAGATACTGATTATCCTTGTTATGTACATATATTTATACATGTAGTTCTGGTAATACCGTATATCTTTCCCTTCCTTCATGTGGTCATGTTTTATATCCATTCCTTGGCCTTGTATATTATTACATATCTTTCATCTGCTCTTTATTTCTATATAGGATAGCAACATATGGTATAGTGCTAGGGTTCCTGAGTATGTCCAGAATAGGATAGTTTATCCTTATTAAATCCTTAGTTGTACTAAGTTAGTTCCTTAGATATTAGAGCGTGGTTTACGTTCTTGCTTGCATGTTATATGTATTTGCATTATCTTTAAAACTTTGCATGATATATGTATTTACATTATCTTTGGAGCTTATTTGGCAGTTATCTACTGTCACAATCCAAATCATGGCTTGTCCGTGACGAGTATCTCAAGTCCACCGAGGACCAGAGACTACCCACTTAATGCCTAGCAAAACATAATATGACACTCCTAGAAGCAGCTGAAATTCAAAAATATAACAAGATAAAAAGGGTAATAAACTCAAGTACATCTAAGAATGTCAACATCAATACCTAATCTACAGTAACATCCACAAGGCCTCTACAAATTCGAAAACAATCTAAGTCAGAACATGCCCCCGACCCTGACAATGACAATGATAATGTTAATGTAAACTCCTTAATTCTAGTCTATGAAAGAAAATCGATGGAATGATTAAGTCTTTTGGAGAATGAAAGCTCACCACTTCACCGCAAACGACCGACGAATCGAGCGATCCACCTAATACTTCACAGGAAAAGTAGGATTGCCTTTGGAGCCTGTATCGCATAGGGATATAACATCTAGAGAGGGTTAGTGGGTTGAGAACTAGCATGTAAATCAGTGATAAGGAAAAAGTAATGACAATTCAAAAATCCACTTCAACTCAATGTACATGTTCACATACATATTTGCATACATATATACTTATACAAAATGTTGGGATAGGGGATAAGGCTTACAATGCACTTTAAAACTTTAGCCTGGATGGTGTAGCTCAAACGTCATAATAATAATACCCAGTGCTATATGGGCCCCAGTACATGTAGCTGCACGAACTGGAAATAATCTTATATATATGCACGAGGAATTCAAACCTCCCAACTATATACTGATGTAACTTAAGCACCCAATCATGTAATATAATATGGGGGACTCAAACTTCCCAATTATATAATAAGGTGTACTCGAACCACCCATTCGTAAGCAAAGGGACTCCAACCCTAGGTTATTTATACCCTGTGCCGACAAATATGGTTTCTAGTATTGTTCCCTCAGGACCGCCACTTTAACATCCCAGCAATACAACACACTTTCATGGCCCAGCTACACAACCCTCTTTAAGCCCCATTAAAACATTTATCACACATTCCCATTCATTGAACTATAATACACATTTAGGCAAACATTATTGGTATCATCATACTAGCTACTCTTACAAGGTAACATTAACATGCCATTTAAATTCCATTAGCTCAGGAGAACAACTCCCTTTTTTCATTTATACAAACCGTTATGTTTCAATAACCTCTTTACATTTTGCAACTGTTCTGAAAGTAGTTCCATGCAATTTTACTCGTACTCAAAACCATTTCGACAAAATTGGGTTAGGGTTATTACCAATTCAATTGTTAATATTCACAAAATTTGGAGAATCATAATCCCCTAGTTTATTCACCATACCCATGCATCAAATTAGTTTCAAACCACCATTTGAAACATAAACAATGCATATGTAAACATGAAACATCGTATAAGCACAATTATTCAAAAACCCTCAAACCATATTCTAAAACTAACATCAAAACCACATGGAGATCTATTTAAAACACATTCTTTCACAAATTAATAGTTGGGGAAGAGTAGCATGCCTGAAATATCAAGAGTTATGGAAAGAATTTGCTCTTGAAAGCTCTAATTGATCAACTTCTTGGAATCCCAAAGTATCTTGCTTGAGATAATTTAAAAGAGATTGACAAGTTATTTTAATTTATTTTGGAGTGATTATGACACCTAAAGGGGTTTTAAGTCATGGGTCATGATTTGGGAAAAAGAGAAAATATCTAAAGTGCCCTTAATTAAAAGATGAAAAATTGTTGCCAGTGATTATGAGTCACTATAAGACTCATAAGGATACGTTATGGATCATCACCATGAGTCGTAGTCAAGAAAGTAGATAAAGGACCCTTATCTGGTGACACTATGATTCGCTCCCTACGACTCGTCAGGCGACCCTATGACTCATAAGATCCAAGTCGTAGACAAGACATAAACACTTAGGGCACACATTTATTTGGATATGGATAGGACTATAAGACTTGGTTTGAGTCTTTGTGACTCATAGATCTTAGAGGTAGTCATAATAGAAACTCTAAGCCAACATACTGGCCAGGCTATAACCCGTGATGATGCATTACGACTCATTATAAGAGTCTTAATTTGGGCAATGAGTTTAAAAACTCAAAAAATTTTAAGGACCAAAAATCTTAGGTGTTACACCTATTGAGTACTGGGTGTTTGTTACTCCAACTACACGTTTGTAGTTTGCAGATTATAGTATGGGTTCTCTCTATTGTTGTGCGCATCGTGTGGAGTAGCTATGGTTTGAAGACATCAGGTGAGATTTTGGCATTTAGAGAATTGCTATTCTCCCTCCTATGTATTAGATAAATCTCTATATTGTATTCAGAGATGGGTTGTAAATGTATATTCATTTAGTACTTTATTTTGTAATCTTATTAAATTAAAAGCTTTTGTACAGATTTTATCGAGTTTTGGGACTATCTTATGTATTTTAGTCTTTTGTTTTATTTATTATGCATTTCTTCATTTATCTACATAGTCTATTACATTCAGGACTACGGGTTGTCTTGCCTAATGTTGGGTTATATTAGGCATCATCATGACCTGAGAAATTGAGTCATGATAATCTTTTACTACTTTGGGTTTATCTAGGGCCCTATTGACTCAGGTTTACATCATTAAAATGGGGCAATTACCCTATTAAGGAGATAATAGGTTAGCTAGTCTTGAGAAAGATATACTGGCATGATGTTTAGTGCTTTGGGAGATGCTATGGAGATGGTACATGAGCAGATGTAGGGATTTTGTGAGACTTTAAGAAATTATAAGAGGAAGTTATATGAGTTGAGTACTCCTTAATGGTTTGTTCCACCTATGGTATTGACTATGATCCAGGATGAGCTAGATTCCCTTTGAAAGTTTATAGATGAGCTCAGATTCTTTGATGTAACATGTTTCTAGGGATCTTCATTTGAGATACCAACTCTAACTCTTGCATTTGCGCATGTAACTTCCCTAGTGATTAAGGAGGAGAGGGTAGATAAGTCTAATCGTGCTTCATATTATGCGGTAGATGGAGTTGGGATTGATGGATACTTCAAGTACTAGGATCATATTGGGATACAGGTGGACCCTCAAGTAGTGGAGTAGATTGATAGAGATAAGATCGAGGCCACAGTAATTGTTGCAACATTGGAGAGATTAATGTAGAAGATGACACATATTGAGATCTTTAATTAGTTGCTATGAAGACTCAAGACCCTATTCCAGAACTTCTCACACAGATTACTACTAGAACTGAGTCAGGCATTGATGTCTCGATAGAGGTTTTTTTGATGAGACAGTCACCGCCACAAGCTTAGCCATGTTAAGAAAGACCCTTACTCTTTTACTTTTATTAATCCTATTGCATTGAGTACAATGCATGTTTTTAGATAGGGTGGGCATATTATTTTATAATTTGGGTTTGTATAGTTGGAGATTATGATACTCTGTTTCTGATGTTTAATTTTGTTTTGGTGTTGGTATTTGGATTTGAGACGTTCAGATGCTTTGTTTTGGGTTGTAGTATTTTGATAATTAGTGCTTTGGATATTATCAAATGCATATGGTGTGCGGTTTATTATTTTTCATTTCGTTATTTCAGTTTATTTTAATTTTTATCTTAGTAGTTTTTAGTTTCATTGCAAATAAAGTTCATTTTGGCATACATTTTCAAGAGGAAGTTATACTAGCAATAGAACACTTTGACTCAAATGGTACACTTGGGTAGGTGTTTCACATGTGAGATTCTAGAATTCATTATGCATGGTGATGACTGTCCAATTTTCAAAACTACGTTCCAATTTTTAAAAGAATTTTCCATTGGTTTTGTTAAGCTAGTTAGGCTTTCAAAATGTTTTTGTGAAAACTTGTATCATTTGGATACTTGAATACCTTTCTTTATATGTGCTAAGAATGTGATACAGTAATTGAAGGAGAGTACTTTGAGTATGCACTGAGTTTCGTGTGCGGGAGAGAAATAGTTTTGGTCTTGTATATCGAGTTCATCTAGAACTTTCCCGGTTGCTCTACTTCTCAAGCAAAGAGTGTGTGATATTGGAAATATGATCTTAGTTCAATAATTAAGAGGAAACCACCTTTGACAAATTAAGCCATCTTGGTGAGTTGAGAGACCATCTTTGTCCCTTATTGAGTTGGAGCCTATTTTCTTAAATAACCTTTTTACAAGTCAAAATACTTCTCTATCATAACCCTCTCTTGATCCAAACCTTTAAAAAGCATTTAAGTGAGGTTAAAGACTTGGCCTAAGTTGGGATTGAAGGGGACTTCGAGATATGTATGTTCTTGGTAGTTCATAAATATGGGGACCACTAAAACCCTCTTCCAGTTATCTTTGTATCCCTTATACATATATAAAAAAAGAGAAAAAATGGCACAAGTATGGAAAATGGACACTAGGCTACGAGTCGTTGGGTCACGATACAACTAATAACCTCAGTTTTCATTATTCCAGGGGATATCTGGACTTGATGACCTAAAATACTAGTTAAATACGACACAAGACTGTGACTCGTTGGGTCAATCTATGAGTAACAGGGTGAGTTACCCTGATAAGAGGAGATTCAAAGTCCAGAAGATGTACAAGATGGTAAAAATAGAGATAAGTGTAGCCTATGTGTCATCATGAGACTATACGAGTAGTTGCCTAGGCTTATCCTGAATGGGATTAACAAAATACTAAAAGTGTGCAAAAGTGTTCCAATAGAAATGAGTCATCCTATACTCGTAGGGTAATGATGACATCCAAACAACACCTCTCTCAGATGATGATACGATCGTTGTCAAAATATAGTAACCCAATAAAGCTTTGGGTCGAATCTCAAAGGAATACGTGGACTCATGGATTTCAGATGTTGTAATCGACGAGCAAGAACTAGAAAAGTAAATAGGGGGATTTGAATGGAAATATCGCAAAGAGAAAATATCAACTTCGGTTGTGATCAGTATTGGTGAACACTAGGATTATGTTCCCCTTAACTTCTCAACTCTATTGGCTTATCATGCTTTGTTGAACTAACCTGATACCTAGCATGCAGAATCAATAAGTTATGTACCATCTACAGTCTTTTGGACGAGTAGACAAATTTTACCCTTTACCTTTTGAGTCTTAGGATGTCGCCTTACTAACCCTTATCTTGATCCTAATTAACTATTACCTTTTGAGTCTCTAGTTATTAGATGACATCTAACCATCTTACGTAGATAATACCTAGAGCATGGATCGACAGCTAAACTCCAAATTACTATTGTCATTATCTTTTCCTAGTCACTGATCCTCTTTTGGAATAAGTAGCAATAATATACGCGGGATCTTGATGTTGGCAACCACTAAGAAATCTATTATAGTGAAGATAATTCAATGCATGCCATGGGTATCATTTTAATTCAACAATCACACTTCCCCTACTTCGTCAATCCGCCAGGGTTTCCACAACCCCATTTATGGGTTTTAGCTTCTCATGCTTATGAAGAAATCAATATCATTCATAATTGAAAGCATAGATGAAATCACAATGCTAAGAAGTGTAAAAACCCACAATCTTAACTGAATCAATCAACTGAAGTCAATACACGTGAATCCCAAGATCAAAATCAAATCTTGGAATAAAAATATGTTCGAACGAAATAGGAGAAAACAGGATCAATGGCCACATGTGGTCTGTACCCGCAGTTTGGCACTGGGTGCAGGTAGTGCCTGCAGTCCTAACTCTAGGCGCAGGTACAGAGCGCGGGTACCGGATGAAAAAACCCTACAAGTCAGCTCTCGGGATTTTAGACTTCTGTCACTTGCTTTACCTACCTGCGGTCTATAGGTTGACTTAGTAGGTGCCGAGAGTCATCTTTTCATCTCTTCTTCTATTCTTGAACATGCTTAGATCACAATCAAGACGAAAAGTGTCCCTAACATTCGTAATTTCTCCACTAATAGCCAAAAACACTTTTTCACCTTTTTCATGAACTTATCATCCAAAACCTAATTTCTTGTAGAACATACCCAAAAAGTGTCATATCTAACAAAATTACCTCAGAAACCTTCATATTTTTCTTGTTTTAAGCATTGAAAGCACTATATTTATATAGCACATCAAAACTCTCAACTTAGAATGTTTGCATGTCCTCAGGAAATAAAATACTATAAAAATAAAAATGACGCTTAATTAGGTGAATCTAAGTTATTCAGGGCAGGCAGTCAACACTTAAAGCTCAAAACATAACACACCTTCCAAACTTATTTTTCAAAACCAACTATGTGTGAACAAGAAGCAAAACAATGTGACACAATGGAATCAAGGTATGGCAATTACATTAGAATTAGACAACCACTCATATATACAAGTTACACTACCCAAAACAAGCAAATAGCTAGCAATATGACTCAAGTTCCCTCACAACAAAGATGTCGCACTCAATCTTATGGAATAATGCATGTCAATGCAGGGATGGTCAAGAGACACTCACACTCAGAACAAAAGTTCCAATCAATGCATGTCAAATACCATAGGCTTGCCCTTATTTTTTTATCTTAGTATTCAGATAGTCAAGTTAGGATCACTATAAGACTTTTCTCGACTTGTAATGTAGGCTTGGGGGCTGGTATAGTACATAAGGACATATCAAATGACTAAGCATCCTTGGAACTACACTAATCTTGGGGTCTCACTTTCTAGCCAATTTCCTTTTATTCCACCCTTTTTTTCTCCCATTTTATTCTTTATTGCACATTCAGGTTGGGTGTGGTATTTTATTCTTTCTTTTTTGCTTTTTCACAATTTTTTTTCTCTTTTTTTCATTTTCTCTTTCTTTTTCTACCACAACCAAACCTACTAACTTTTTCTCTTATTTTATCCTTCTTCATACCCATTATACATGATGCACCCCTATGATAGTCACCCTCAACTTAAGTGTTCTTCCTAAGTTGATGTGCATAATATTCAAGGAGGAACAGGTCCAAAACAGATTCATTGTAATATAAATGGGAAGGTGAATAATGAAGCAAGAAAAATAGGCTACAAGGCTCAAAATAGGAATCAAGGGATACAATTCACACAAGGAAGGTCATTTAGGCTAAAAGTGGACTAAAATCAAAAACGGCCTATGATTCTATCCTAACCAACTATCCTTCAACCTAGGAAAGACTAACCAGGTAAGTTCTAGATTTAACACTCAAAGGGAACTAAGTAGCATCTCGCACACACATGGCATAGAGTCAATATTACCAACTACTACCAATCTGGTTCATGCATTTGTTAGAAAGTGATTATCATGTCCCTAATTCTAATACCATAACAACATCCATAATGTTCACACATATATACATTCACACAGTTCTAAAACACAAATTTTTGAAGGGGTATCAAAAATCAATCAAAACATGACTACTGCCCTAAATACTCAAAAATCTCCTAATTACACAAAAATAAAGCACAATATGAAAAAAAACAATACGACATAAAATTATCCTAGATATGTCGGTTCTACAACCATACCGTGGCCGAAAGGAAAAGAAGCATGGCAAAAAAAACTATGGCAGGATGGTATGCCCACCCTCAACTAAAACTGTGTGATGTCCCCAATGCGGTAAAATAAAGTAAAATAGAAGGAAGTGAGAATATGCCTCGGATGCACTATGTATCCATGTACCTTGGGTTGCCTCCCAAGCAGTGCCTAATTAACTATTTCAACACAACTCAGTTCCCTTGGATACTCAGACTTTGCCAAGGTTTATTTCAGCACAAACTCTTACTTATTCCAGGTTTCCTATGTAGTGTTTCACTTGCTGCCTATTCACTTAAAATGGGATATCACCATCACACTTTATATCAATAGCACCATATGGAAAATCTTAACCACAGTGAATGGTCCAGTCCATCTTGATTTCAGCTTGCTTGGAAACAAGCATAGTCTTGAATTGTAGAACAAGACCAAATCACCAGGTTTGAATATTCTCTTCTTGATCTTCTTGTCATGGTACAAATTTATGCTTACTTTTTATATGGTCGAGTTCTCATAAGCACGGAGTTGGAATTCATACAACTTATTTACCTTGCTCAACCTCAAATTTGTTGCATCATACCACTCAAAATTTAGCCTTTTTAATGCCCATAGTGCCTTATATTCAAGCTCAACCAACAAATGAAATGCTTTGACATAGAAAAGCTGATATGGAGAGGCACCTATAGGTTGTCTGGTAGGCCCACAATGCATCGTCTAACTTTTTAGACCATTTAGTCTTGTTGGCATTATTTTTGCCAACATAGACTTTATTTCTCTATTGGAGACTTCCACTAACCCACTCGTCTGAGGATGGTAAGGTGTTTCCACCTTATACCTTATGCCATATCTATCAAATAGTGCCTCAAACAAGTGGTTGCAGAAGTGTGAACCACCATCACTAATAATTACACGTGAAATGTCAAATTGGGAAAAGATATTTCTATTCAGAAAGAAAGTGATATTTCTACCTTCATTGTCTGGAAGTGCAACTTACTCCACCCATTTTGATATATATTCAACTGCCACCAGAATGTACCTTATACCATATGAGCTTGCAAATGGCCTCATGAAATCAATCCCCCACACATCAAACAACTCCAACTAGAGAATATGTGTCAAAAGGAGTTCCTAGCACCGTGAAATATTACCTTGATACTGGCTTTGGTCATAAAATTTTTCAAAATCATGAGCATCCTTGTGAATTAAAGTCCAGTAAAACCCTCACTATAAAATTTTGTGGGTTGTTCGTATGCCACTGTGGTGACCCCCAACTGGTGAAGAATGATAAGCTTCCATAATACTGATCATCTCCATCTATGAAATGTATTTATAAATCACAACGTTAGTGCAGACCCTAAACAAATATGGATCATCTCAAAAGAAATTCCTTACTTCGTGCATAAATATCCATCGCTGCTGGAAGTATAGATCTTTTGGGAGAAGATCACTTGTCGAATAATTAGCAAAATCAGCAAACCAGGGAATCAAATCTTGAGATACTGACAATACTCACTCATCAGGAAAAGCAACATCTATCTCAATGTTATCCCCTAGTTTATGTATAGTCTCCTTCTCAAGTCTAGATAAGTGGTCTGAGACTTGATTTTCTTTTCCTTTTCGGTCCTTGACTTTAAAATCAAACTCTTGCAGTAAACGAACCCAATAAATCAATCTGGGTTTGACATTAAGTACCTCAAGGTTTCATGGTCAGTGCTTACTATAACCTTAGTCCAAATCAAATAATACTAGAATTTATCAAAACCAAAAACCACCGCAAGTAGCTCTTGCTCTGTAACTGTAATACCCCAAACTTTCCTTAAGCCTAAATTGTATCCCTATAAGATTAAAGAATGACTTCCAAAGTGAGTAGTGTTTAAATCATGTATAATTCCCTAATTTTGAATTTTTATCATATGAGAAATTGAATTAGCTTTCCAACAATCCCCATTTTACTAAAATATGATATCGGAGTAGAAAGATATAGACGTTTTACAGAGAACTATTCGAACTGTCAAGGAGCGATGGGTAGGCTGACGAACCGTCGTGCAAGCAATGAACCCTCGCTTAAGCTACTGATAATTCTCAAATTACACTCTTGAATTGGTGTAAGCGATCGTTGTAAATATAAAACCCAATTAGGTTGGGGTCGAATCCCTCAGGGAATAAGGTGTGAACTCAAGTTGTTTACGATTTAATTCACTGGTAGTTTACTGTTTCCTGAAATGGGGTTTAAGTTTTGCAGATAACTGATTGTCACTTTGAATTTCATGTTCATAACCAAGATTTTATGAAAGAACCAGGATTATGTTCACTAGGGCATACGGCACATGACAGATGCTAAAATTTATTCAAGACTCTTATGGTGGTTAGGATTACAAGCTATCTTTATCGATGATATGCTCAAATGTCTCTCGACCTATTCAAGCATCTAATTTCCTAATCCTATCGGATGTAGGGAATCGCTATGCACTGTCCAGATTTTACCTCAGGTTAATCAACCTTGTTACAGCACTGATTATTTAATGAAGCCTTTCCAAGTCCCTGTTGATAATCCACTTCCTATTGTTTATGATTTCTTACTCAAGAAAACCAAAGTAGGTACGGCTACTGTTTGCGACTAACAGACGTAAATTATAATCTCAGAATTACCAAGAAATCCTAACACCTATTAAATCTGGAGTATTTAACACCATATCATGACCTAACCCTAGATCCCATGATCCAGGTTACAGGTGTTTAGCCACTCATGATGCAAGAAACAAGTATGCAAATTGAATTCATAACTGAAAGGATTAACTTACAATGATGAAGAAAATTAAAAGTATACTTTGAATTGAATCACAAGGCAAAGCTCCAAAATATTGGTCTTAGAGAGAGAGAGAGCTTCAAATGTGTTAGCATAGGCTCACACATCGACACCCTCAACTTAAATAATTGCTTGTCCTCAAGCAAACATAACATAACTAAGAGTATACAGAGTACAATTTGGCAGCTAACTACTCATATCAGTTCAGAGTACATTTACCATCTCCAAAGTCGGTCAAATTAAGAGCAACGGTGTCTATCATTGAAAACAACCATTCAACTCACAAAGACCAAGATATGGAAAAAATTTAGCAATAACAACCAGCACATACCCAAATCATACTATTCGAGCAAGTCAGTGATTAGCAACATACCTAGTGTGCCCTCACAACAAAGAAATCCCTTTTTTCACTCATATCATAATTTTCGTACATAAACACAGAGATAAACATAAGAATCACTCTCACACAGGGATAAACACAAGACTCACTCTCAGAATGAATTTCCAAAAATTGCGTGTCAAATGCCATAGGCTTGCCCTTATAGTCAGTACCCCAGTCTTCAGACAGGTCAGTTAGAATTACTATAGGGCTTTTCTTAGGCTTGTAACGTAGGCCAGGGGCTGGTAAGATACTCATGGATATTTCAAAGTGACTATGCCTCCTTGACACTACTCTAAAATCATAGGGTTTCAACTCTTAACCTTATTTTCTTCCCCTCTTTTATTGATCACACATGCTTAAGGTGGGTGTGGCCTTTTCAATTATCAGATTATCTTATTATCATCTTTTACACAGCTTTCTCTTTTCTTATTTCTTTTTCACTGCACCTAACTTTTTATTCATTTCTCTTATTCTCCCACTCTTCATAGTCATTTTGCATTACGCAGCCCTATGATAGCCACCCTCAACTTAGGTTGGTTGCCTGAGTTAAAGTGCACAGTGTCCAAGAAGGACCAGGGCCAAAATAGATTCATTATGATGTGAATGGAAAGGTGAGATGTATTGAAGAAAGAAACAGGCTAATTAGGCTAAAAAGGGGATCAAGGGATATTATACACATAGGGAAAGTCATTTTGGCTAAAGTGAGTAAAAAATCAAAAATGTCCTATGATCCTTTCCTAACGTCTATCCTATGACCATGGTAAGACTAACAGGGCAAGTTCTAGATTCAAAACATAACAGGAACTGAGTAAGACCTTAAACACACATGGCATACAAGTATCTCGCATATCACTACTTATCCGGTTCATGCGTTTGTTTAACAAGGGTTAGTCAATTGCCGAACTAATGCCACAAAAAGATACATCGTGGTCACAATAGATACAATTTACACAGTACACACTATATTAGACCAATGGATAGATATTCAAAAATCACAAAAAAAGCTATCTGCCTCAAGTACTTGTACTACTCCTAGTTATCTACAGAATATGTTACAACAACAACCTACCCTACACCGTCAACTTAAAATAAAAAATAAACTGCACTAAAGGTTAGGGTATACCTGAAGACAATCAAACATATGTATACTGGGTCTCCGACCCTGCTACTGCATCATCTATTGTCTTCTCCCCATCAGGAGCATCTAGCCTTGCAGTGGTGGAAGCCTGGCTAGATGAAGCACCTGCAGCCCTAGCTCGAATGTCTACCTCTGATACGCCCAAATTATATCTCTCTTATGAGAGAGTAAGTGGTCGTTGTCAAATATATAATCCAACTATGTTGGGGTCGAATCCCACAAGGAATATGGTGCTAATTAAGTTGTGGGCAGATTAATTGACTTTTAAATGTTCGTTTCCATAAAATAAATAGGGGAATTTGATTTAGTTCACAAATTAATGGTTTCAGTTTAACAAGATGAAATATGTGTAGTAGTATTCGAATTCAGAGAAATAGAAAGCTAGGGTTATGTCCACCTTGTAGTTTTTAATACTTTCTAACTATGGGCTTTACGAATTCATACATACATTGTGCTTACAGAGAAGCATATTATATTTAATAACATAATCCTAGTGTTTCTCAACCATCAAGGAATAATTTACTATAGTTCTCTCGAATCAAAAGCGTTTACCAAAAATAATACGAAATCGCCAAGTAGTTAATCCTGCTAAGGCATTAACTTATAAAATAAGGGTTGGTAATCCTATTTTCTTGTCACTACTCTCTTTTTCGAACATCAACCTTTCTTTCGAACAAGTTGCATTTTAAGGTATATCCTCTATGTTTGCAACCATGAGAATTCAAGATAAGCGAAGAGAGTATGACATAAACAAATCAATGCATAATGAATTCAAAACCCAAAGTGATAGATTGTATGCTACAAGGCTTCCATAACCCTAACTAATAAACTTAGATACTCATGAATAAAACAAAAATCACAATAGAAATATTCATCATACCAAAAACTAGAAGAAGATCTTGATGTTTGAATAGGGAAATCAAGAGAAAAATGTTTTTCTCTCTCCTTAAGCTAGGCCGCCACTCTCCCTCTTCAAAAACTAATACAGAATAATGAATAATGAATAAAAATTCAGCATTAAGTCTTTTAATAATCTCTTCTCTCATAATTGTCTTCTAAGTCGCTAACTAATTATAATAACAAATTAGTCTTGGACATAGTTTTTAGGCACCACATTTGGTCCAGACTACTACTCTCTCTTGTGTCATATGCCATCCGCATTCCATAATCCCATTATGTCTTCATCTACCTCATTAATACCTGAAATCATACTAATCACAATGGTTAGCTCAATTACATAGAAGTAGAGTAAAAACATAATAAACTAGGAATTTTGTTCTCTAAACTTAGATAAAACATGGATAAATTATGGTGCTTAGGCGTATAAATACACCCAAGATCAGCCTCCCATTTCTTTGTATTAGCCAGGGACTCCAATCTTGCCTTTTTTAACTCCTCCTTTTTGGCATTCTTCTTCGCCTTCTTTTTCACTCTCCCTTCTTCCTCACTGTCTGGCTCTTCTCTCTTATCGTTTCCCTTCTTTTCCCTCTTTTTCTTCTTTTTCTTTGGGGAATCTGCGGTGAGGTCAAGTATGGGAATTTTTTCTTCAAATTTAGGCAAGGCCGAACCTATTGGCATCATAATTTGGTGTTGTTACAGCACCCCAACATCTGTTTTTACTTGTTCCAATGCCGCCCTGAATTTAGCAAGATCAGTTCCCTACATTTTTCTTGACCGTGCATCAAATCGGTTCTCTAAATCTGCAACCCACTCAAGTAAAGACACAAAAGGCTCAAGGGCAGCCTTGATTCTCTTGTCTACAGCAGCAGCAAACTGTTTGACAAAAACATGTAGTTGTGCCTCACACCACTTGGCCTGTTTTGCCACTTTTCTGATATCAATCGGCTGAAATGCAAATCCCTCGGATGCTATAGGGATAGAGGGACTGGCTTCAGTCTCGGGCACTGAACCTGCCTGTGCTGAAGAAGTTGCGGCCTAGTCTCCAAATCTCGCATTTCCACATGAGGTGCTAATCCCGTATCTATAACTGAGGGGTCCACTGCTACCTCTGCACCTCCATCAAGCCTCAATCCTGGTTGATTTTTATCAAACCATATGGGATTATGTCTTTTGGGCGGAAACCTTATCATCAACTCCTACAATCTTTGGGACATTAGCAGCTCGACATAACTCTGTGATAAGATGAAGAACAAGATAGGCAGTATCGGTTCTCGACAACCTAATCTTTATCTCATCAGCAATGATTTCCCCGAATTTCAAGGGAAACTTCTACACCATGCTTGCTACTAAAATAGCTCCCTCATCACCCAGAATGTTGTCTCCATCAGTGGGCATCAGCCAGACACGCACTATACCTCACTAAAACTTTGCCTCCTGTGTCAAAAAGGACTTACAGATTCTCTGATTTAGGTTTATCATCCATGTTGGTTCTCCGTCAGCTATGATATTGGCCAACTACGGACGTTGTTTCTCCCGGTTCTTAATTCAAATATAAACTGATGGTACAGTGGCCTGAGGAGTGAAGTTAGGGCCATGAAAGAATCTATTAATGGTTTTGATGGAAATATCAACCCTTACGCCCCTCACCGACACTTTATCCAACAGGGGTAGGTCTGCTACTCTTTCACCTGGCCTGCATATATTTTCTAACTGGCCTTGGTAGTTCGCGTAGAACTCCCAAACCAATGCAGGACAAAATGATCCTTCTTCTTTTGTGGTTCGCCCCAATCCATACTCTTGGAACTTGTGTTCTACCTCCGAGTACCTGCTCAACCCTTTTGTGATAATAAGATTTTCTTCCTAAAATGGCCTTTTAGCTCTTCTTCTGTCAGTTCTGCGAAGTCCAGCAGTGTAGATGCTTTTTGCTCTAGGAATTTTCCACCTAGCATTGCCTCAAACTTCGGGGTTCTTACATTTTATAAGTGTTCCCTAAGGTGGAGACTCTTTCTCTTCTTGTTTTTCAGCGGATGGGGACCCCGATACTGTTTTCTCACACTTTTCTTGCTTTTCTTCTTCAGATTCAGCATATTCAGACTCATGTTGTTCAGAACCCGCTTGCTCAGAAGTTGTTGTTGTTTTAGTATTATCACTATCCTCTATTTCAATGGGTGGAGGTGGTGAAGGTTTCTTCAGACTTGGCTTCTTCTTTTGCTTCCTGAGCAAAGATTCCTCCTCCTCGTAATCAGATTCCTCATCGATGAGCTTACGACGTACACTTTCTTTGCCCGCTTTCTTTGGTGTTGTGGAGCTTTTTCTTTTTTGTGTCATTGTAAAGTTCCAGGAGACAATATAAGAACATTAGTCAACCCTCAAAAACATAACACAAATGCATTAATCAATTAAGCTCATTCATGCCTCAGGCTCCAGGTGTGATGATATTTCTTGATAAGTCGTCACTACCGTGATAGCTTATCACGATTGTCGTCAACCTCAGACAGAACCTTCAAAATTTTAACAACTTTTGACGACATTCTTGATAATCCGTCAAAATTGTTATAGCCTATCATGAATGCCATCAATCCTAAACAGAATCCAATTCCTTTTTAGCAGCTTCTAACGACATTACTGATAAGTCATCACAATTGTGATAGCCTATCATGAATGTTATCAGCTCTTATCAGAATCCACTTTTGATTTTTACTTAATTTTTGGCCCCCACTATTTCTAAAAATTCACTTGAATTCCAATTTGTGAGCTGACTTTTAAACCCTGGGGTTTGCTTAGCAAACCCTAGGTGCAATTTTCAGCTTTATGTTCAAGTTGAACTTGGTGTAAGCCTCTTGGGGACTTGGTTTGACCTACTTCTATCACTTACCACAAAAAGGGAAGAGTTAAAGTAGAGTATACCTGATGGAGCCCTTAAACTGGTTTCACACACAAAAAGAGGAAGAAATAGGAAGAACTCGTTGATTGTGAAATGCAAAGCCATACAAGAGAATTTGTTTTCTTAAGAGTGTTTGAAAAGAGTAGGATATCAACTAACTAAGGAAATAAATAACTAAAGAAAAATAAATAAAATAGCAGAAATTTAAAAAGGTTTCACAGTTGGGCCGGGTCAGATCTGCTTTAAAATGGGCCCAGAATTCAGCTTTTAAGGTTATGGGTAGACAATGATTTCTGATGGCTTAGTACAAGTATGATAGCCTATCACAAACGTCATCACCCTTTAGAGAGAATGTCTCAAGCTTGGCCTAGCTGACGACAATCATGATAGTTTGTCACAGTTGTGACGGCTTGTCACAGATGCCGTCATGACCTTTCAGCTGACCTTCTCATTTTTTCACCTTCTTCGTACTAAATCCTAATTGTTAAAAATAAAAATAATTTCTTAAACATAAAAAATTTGGGTTGCCTCCTAATAGATCCTGATTTATTATCACGGCATGACTAGGTTATCTTGACTACTCAGACTTTGCCAAGACAACTAGTTCATACCCCTTTTCCATCATCATAGAAGACGTCAACGATTGAGAAGACACTCATATCTTTTTGTTGGGTCATGGTTTGATACATTTTGAATTTTTCCTCTTTTCTACCAAGCCTAAACTTAAGCTCATTCAACTCCATGTCAACTATTACTCTTCCTGTTGCTAAGAGTGGCCTCCCCAAAATAATGGTTACCTCAAAGTCTACATCACAATCCAGTACCACAAAATCTACAGAAAGAATAAATTCATCTACATTCACCAACACATCATGCAAAATTACAACAGGCCATTTTATCAACCAATCTGCCATTACCAATCGCATGTTAGCAGGTGCTAGAGCTTCTAAACCGAGCTTCTTATATACAGCCAGTGGCATCAAATTCACGCTGGCACCCAAATCACATAATGCCTTTGCAACATCCAGAGATGCAACTTTGCACAAAATAGTGAACGCTCTTGGGTCGGCCTTCTTTTGCACTAAGAATCGTGTGGAAACCGCACTGCAATGGTGGAGATTGTCCACCTGCTCACTGCTGACCTTTATCTTCTTTGTGATAAGGTCTTTTATGAACTTTGCATAGCCTGGAATTTGCTCAAGTGCCTTAATCAAAGGCACATTAATTGTCAATTGCTTGAGTATTGCCATGAACTTGCCAAATTTTGCATCATCGACCTTTTTCTTCAACCGTTGAGGAAACTGAGGTGGTGGTCTAGGGATGGTCTTTAACACTACTTCCTCTTCCTTCTCATTTTCCTTCTCCAAATCATCAGCAGAACTATCCAGCTTCTCGGACTCCACTGGATTACTTTCTTCAGGTTCATCAACAATTACCTCCTCTTCTACAGATTTGCCTACAAAAAGGCCAAGTAACATCTTACCACTCTGAGTGGCGATCGCCATACATGAGCCATCATTCCACGGATTCTAAACCATACCACTAGGTAAAGTACCACTTTTCTCTAATTCAGTGTAGCGGAAAGTTGACTCATCTGCTGCTTCAATTACTTAATAGAAGTAGAGTGTGAGCTAACCAACTGACTAAGGGTAGAGAATTCACTCTTCATAGTAGTTACCCTCGAGTTGGTAGCTTCCACTCCCTTCAATAACTTTTCCATCATGTCCTCCATGGACATCTTACCGGAGCCAGTTGTTGCAGCATCCCGACTTCCAGGAGGAACATATCAACCACTTTTGTCATTATTGCTTCTCCAATGTCCCTGCTCCCTGTCTTTATAATAAGGATTGTCATAAAAGTTCTGACCTTGGTTCCCTTGTCTATTGCCTCGGAAACCCCCCTGATTACTCACATAGTTTGCCTCCACATCAGCACTCGTAGCAACAGTACCTTGAGATTTCATAGCCTTAACCATTTCGGTCTTACCAGACAGCAAGTGCTTGGTCAGAAAGTCCATCTGTTTCTTTAAGTGGGCCATGTCCTGGTCTCGCTCCTTATCCCTTATGTTCTGCTCTACAGTCATACCACCAGAAATAGTCGGGCTAGCCACCACAGAATCCCTGGTGTGCCAAGCCAGACTTTGCTTGGTCATTCTATTCAGCATGTCTGAAGCATCCAAAAAAGAGAGTTCAATAAACAAACCACCTGCAGCATTGTCTACAATTGGCTTTATCATAGAGTTAAAAGCTCTATACAAAGTCTCCATCAAGTGCAAGTCCGTCATATTATGGTTCAGACATTGTGCCAGCTTCTTCTTAAATCTGTCCCAAGTTTCATACAATGCTTCGGTAGGGAGCTGCCTGAAACTACTGATTTCGTCCCTTAACTGTACCATCTTAGGGGGTGGAAAGAACCGTTCTAGGAATGCCTCTTTCAACTGTCTCCAGTTAGTTATAGAATTGGGCTCTAGCTCATTTCACCATGTTGTTGCCTCTCCAGATAGAGATAAAGAAAATAATCTCAATTGGATCGTATTCTGGCTCACTCCTGGATTATCAAAAGATTTGCAAATGGTGATGAAGTTCACCAAATACATGTTCGGGTCATCACTAGGTAAGCCTCTAAACAACCCCTTCAGATTCAGGAGTTGGATCATGGTACTTGTTATGCTGAATTTTGCACCTGGTGCCAATGGTGGAGGAATGATAGCACCCGTTGTATCAGCTCCGTCCATTTCTTCATCATCATCATCATCCTCATGTTGAATAGGCTGTTGACCATACCTTCCTCGGACTGCACAATTTCTATTGATATTTCGCTGTACTAGTGCGGTAATTTTCTCAGCTCGCCTTGGGTTTTGAGGATTCAGAAATTCCTCATCACCTAAGTCTTCATCATCAGGGTTCTGGTGACATACCTGTTTACCCAAATTCTGTACGTTCACCTGAACCCTGGCCAAAGTGACTAGTCTTTCCGCCTTCTATTGTTCAGCCATTCTCCCAATCAGCTGAGGTTTCGGATTAATTGGTAATAATGGTTCTCTAAACTTCTTGCTTTGTCATAAATAACTAAGAACCTGCAATAGACAAAAACAACAAATAAATGTAAATCAAGGAAACTTAACTTACAGCAAATTAGCGCACACAAACTTTCAGTTTACAATCGTATTCCCCGGCAATGGCGCCATTTTTGATAACGCTCAAATTACACTCTTGAATGGGTGTAAGCGATCGTTTTCAATATAAAACTCAACTTGGTTGGGTTCGAATCCCACAGGGAATAAGGTGTGAACTCAAGTTATTTACGATTTAATTCACTGGTAGTTTACTGTTTCTTGAAATGGGGTTTAAGTTTTGCAGATAACTGATTGTCACTTTGAATTTCATGTTCGTAACTAAGATTTTATGAAATAACCAGGATTATGTTCACTAGGGCTTATGGTAAATGACAGATGATAAAATTTACTCAAGACTGTCACGGTGGTTAGAATCATAAGCTATCTTTATCGATGATATGCTCAAATATCTCTCGACCTATTCAAGCGTCTAATTTTTTAATCCTCTTGGACTTAGGGAATCGCTATGTATTGTTCAGATTTTACCTCAGGTTAATCAACCTTGTTACAGCACTGATTATTAAACAAAGCCTTTCTGAGTCCCTGTTGATAATTCACTTTCTACTATTTGTGATTTCTTTCTCAAGCAAACCAAAATAGGTACGCCTACTATTTGCAACCAACAGACATAAATTATAATCTCAGAATTACCACGAAATCCTAACACCTATTAAATCTTGAGTATTTAACATCTTGTCATGACCTAACCCTAGATCCCATGATCCAGGTTACAGGTGTTTTGCCACTCATGATGCAAGAAACAAGTATGCAAATTGAATTCATAACTGAAAGGATTAACATACAATGATAAAGAAAATCAAAAGAATACTTTGAATTGAATCACAAGGCAAAGCCCAAAATATTAATCTTAGAGAAAAAGAGGGAGATAGAGAGAGAGAGAGAGAGAAATCATATATGCTATCTTGTGGGATATGTCAATCAATCCCTAGAAAACCCTAAAACAAGGCTTTAAATAGTTAACCCTAAATAAGGAAATAAAAGTAAAGTTACAGATTTTCTTTGGAATAGATGACGGCGACCGTGACGGACTATCAGGAGTTTGACGGCCTATCACGGACGTCATCAGATTCTCTTTAAGTTTGGCTTTTGCTATCTCAGGATAACGGTGACAATGACGTCCTATCAGGATTTTGATGGTGCGTCATGGATGTCGTCAGCTCCTCTTCCATTTTGAGAATTTTTACCTAAGTTTGATGGTGATCCTGACGCCTTATCACAACTCTGACCCCTTATCACGACATGCCGTCACAACGTTACAGCAAATCTCATTCTCTGGTTAAGGCTGGCGGCATCCTTGACAGCCTATCACCAGGATGACGGCATGTCATGGATGTCGTCAGCCACCCTTTGTTCTTTATTTGCTTCCAATTTCATGCTTTTTGCTTCCTTTATTTGTGGTTCCCCTTCTTCTCTACTTTTACTGCAAAATCAAAGTAAACTAATCAAAAACAACTAAAGTTGCTCAAGACCTTACAATTATTTAAAGTTAAAAGCTTCAAATGTGTTAGCATAGGCTCACACATCAGCTACCATAATAGAGGTAGGGAACTCATTCACTGGCCAAGTACGATAGTCAGGCTGATGGACCATCGAGCTAGCAATGAACCGTCGCCCAAGCCGTCGCAACTAAGGTAGTATGCCCCTGTTCTGGCCCAAGTATGACGTCAGGCCGACGACAGTCAAGCTAGCGATGGACCATCGCCCAAGCCATTGTAACTAAGGTAATAAGTCCCCATTTTGATCTAGGTGTGATGGTCAAATCGACGGACCATTGAGCTAGCGACGGACCATCACACGAACCATCGCAAATCCCGTTCAGCATTTTAAAGTCATTTTTAAAAGGGTTTTTTTGGTCTTTTTCCACTATTTTATCACCTAGATATATCAAAATGAAGCATAGAACTTCATATTCATCCAAAGCACCAAGATCTAGGGTTTTCTCTCAAGATTAACCCTCAAGAGCAAGACCCAATTCCTTCTCCAATATTTCACCATAGTTTTTACAAATTGATTTAAGACTCAAGGTTCCCAAGTTAAAAGCTTTAAGAACCCTCACTCAAGAATATAAAAAAGAGTCTCAAGCAAGATTGTTCATCTAAATTCATAATCTAAGGTATGTGGGGTTTGAACAAGGACACTCCTTTTGTCCTTATGCCCAAAGGTTGTTTTAATTACAAATATATATGGTTTTACATGTTTTCTTATGAAATTAAAGTATGGCTTTATTACCTATGTTATTATTTCTTGAGATTATGATGGTTTCAATGTTTTATAAATTGAAGTACTTGAGTATGTGGAGATTATAATGCATATTGCTAAAAATTTTCAGATTTCTATATGATTTATGAATCTTTATGATATCGAGTATGAATTTTGATACGTCTTAACCTGAGAATAAATTATGGGTCATTAATACCTACTTGAGATTGTAATTTTAAGAACTTTGGTGCTATAAGCACCCATGATGTGAGTATTTTGAGATTTTTGAGAAAGTTTTGACCGTGATGGTCATATTAGATTTGAAATCCACTTCACTGAATAAGATTACAGATTTTGTAGCTGGTTTCATTATAAACCATGAGATTATTAAATGTGAATTTCCATGAGATGAGCATAGCTAATTAAAAAAGAGTAGTATTTAGCACCGAGTTGGGTAAGTTACTATGATTTCATACTCCAAAACTACGTGCCATCGGAGGATTGAGATTTATGGGCCCGAGGCTGAGATAGTGATCACTAAGTTAAGGTTATACTCCCTGGCAAGAGTATGACACCTTTCCCAACATGAGGTTTCTTCCTTAGGAGGACAAAAACATTGGACTCCATGTAGCTTGCATGGTTTATGTCGGTTAAGAGAACCTCCCTAATAGTAAGATTTTTAGAGTAGTTTCTTAAAGTATTTTTTCCCTTAAAGAAAATATTTTTCCCTGCTAGTAAAAGTAATTAAATAGCTTTTGAGTATTTTACCTAAAGTTTTGAAAGATATCCTAGTCAGTAAAGATTTTTAGATCATGAGTGTAAAGGCTCACAAGTTTATTCAAATATTGTTTTACTTGAGATTTCAGTTTCCAAGTTACAGTCTTAGCTTTCAGATACAGAGGTGAGCACTTTACTACTTAGTCTATATGTTTTGAAAAGAAACTAGAAATATAGATTTTCAGAACCAAGTGTATTGACTCAAGAGATTTATACTATACGTTCCATTATTCATAACTTATGAGACTTACATTTTTGAGTTATTCAAGCTATGTGAGTCAGTTATATCAGCATGCATGATTTCTATAAAAGATTGATGATATGATTGTTTTTAATTATTGCATACACCCCCATATACTCAGTACATCCTCAAAGTCCTGATCCACATATACGTCT
Organism: Capsicum annuum; assembly: GCF_002878395.1. Classification (NCBI taxonomy): domain Eukaryota; kingdom Viridiplantae; phylum Streptophyta; class Magnoliopsida; order Solanales; family Solanaceae; genus Capsicum; species Capsicum annuum. The sequence goes on along the minus strand of NC_061116.1, from coordinate 28,144,178 downwards.
GTATGCTACATTGTCTCATAATATAGGTTCAGGTGCTTAATCTCAGCAGCGACAGTGATCTTCGAGCATCTCATTACATCTTTATCCTTGGTGAGTCCTCATGGTTTGAGGACCTATATCTGCAGCTCTTTCTCTGCTTTTATAGTATTTTAAGTATTACTTTTATATCAGTTCGAGTCAGTTGGGGTCTGTCCCAATGGCTCTCTAGTTTGAGTAGTAGAGGCTTTGTCAGACTAGACAATCAGTGGTGTTTTAGACTTTTCAGTATTATGCTATTTAGACAGTATTCCTTTGTTATTTCGGTTGAAATATGATATGACAGTACCTTTATTTTGCTCTGTTTGTCGTTAGATTAAGTTCTAAACATCGTAGCAGTCTCAAAGGGTTAGCTTGGGGCTACTTGTAGCCTTAAGCACCGTGTGACATCTTGGGATAAGATTTCGGGTCGTTACAGTAACTGTATAATTTTTCTGTGTGGGATTTAAAGCTTTGCTGGCATAGTAGATAGGATGCAGTATGTTTTATTTTCTTTAGTCTAGAATAACTCCCAAGGATACTCTACTCGCATCACACATTACCTCAAAAGATGCATACCAATTAGGATACACAATGATGGGCGCTGAAATAAACTGCTCCTTTAGGCATTTGAAAGCCTTGAGATAATCATCATCAAATAGAAATTTAACCTCCTTTTCTAAAAGCTTGCATAGAGGACTTGCAATTTTAGAGAAGTCCTTGACGAACCTCCTACAAAAGCCTGGATGACCCAAAAAACCCTATATGCCTCTAACTGACACTGGCGGCGGCAATTCCTCAATTACCTCAATCTTTGCTTTGTCCTCCTCAATACCATGTTTGGATATCTTGTACCCTAGCACGATACCTTCTTTAACTATGAAGTGGCATTTTCCTAGTTTAGTTCTAAGTTGCACTCTTCACATCTCTGCAGTGCACTAGCTAAATGGGCTATACAGTCATTGAATGAGTCCTTAACCCCTAAAAAGTCATCCATGAATACTTTAATAGTGTCTTCCACCATGTCGGAGAAGATGGACATCATACATATCTGAAAAGTAGCAGGCACATTGAATAGTCTGAACGGCATCCTCTTGAATGCAAAGGTCCCATTATGATTTGATTGTACCCCGATTACCCGTCAAGAAAACACTTCCAACCCTACCTGCTAGTCTGTCCAACATCTGATCCATGAACGGCATAGAGAAGTGATCTTTTTATGTCCACTTATTTAGCTTTCTGTAGTCTATGCATACTCTCCAACCAGTCACTGGCCTCATTGGTACTAATTTATTCTTCTCATTTGGAACCATTATGATTCCCCTTTTCTTTGGAATGCATTGAACCAGGCTCACCCACTTGTTGTCTATAATGGGTAAAACCACTCCAGCATCTAACCACTTGATTAACTCTTATTTCACTACCTCCTACATAGAAGGATCCAGTCATCTTTGGCGCTCAATACTGGAAATGTTGTCCGACTCAAGTTGTATCTTGTATGTGCATATATAATCCCTATAATGTCTATAATTGTCCACCCAATAGCTCTTTTAAACTTTCAGAACACTGATATTAAAGCTTCCATCTGTGTTTCTGCCAGGTCTGCCACAATAATTGCCCATAAAGTATTGTTGTCCCCCAAGAATGCATGCTTCAAGTCAGATAGTAACGCCTTTAATTCCAATACTGACGGTTCTTCAATCGATGCCCTTGCAGAAGGTGTGGTTCTGTTCTTCAAGTAAAGATCCAGCTTCTTAGGGGCATATTTGTAAGAACCTATGCCATGCAGTGCTTGAACCAGCTCATCATACTCATCTATCCCATTACTCTCAAAGTTCATAATCACTATTGATAATGTTTGTAACCCTAATCTCTCCTCAATAGGTACATCCACTGCAACCACATCATTATCTACTACATCAATCACTGCTACCACTCTCATATTATCAGGCAGCTGAATTGTTATGCATATATCCAACACTATTTTCTTATCACTCTATTTGAAAGTGATCTCCTCTAGATCCATATCAATCGACACCCAACCAGTGGATAAGAAAAGTCTAACTAATAAAATCGAAGAATGGGCATCCACTTCATAGTCTAAAATCATGAAATCTGTTGGATATGTGAATAAAGCCACTTCACTTCTACATTGTACACAATACCCACTGGATCCTTTATAAATAAATCTGCCATCAACAACCTTGTAAATATAGGTTTAAGTTTGCCTAACATCAATACTTTGCATATCACCAACGACATTTTATTTATTCCTGCTTCTGTATCCCATAAAGCTTGATTAATATCATAAGGCCCAATAAAACATAGAATGGTGACTGTACCTGGGTCTCCCTTCTTTTCTAAAAATGGTGCATGAAAATCTATGCTAAACTGCTGCACTATATCTTGGAGCTCTTCTCTTACCCAGTTGTCATCGTCATCACTCCCAAAATCATTATCACTATAAGTTAGCTTCTTAAATTCAGCTTCAGGTGTCTCATCTGCAAAAATATTTTCCTTCTTTGGCTCATTAGTAGAGGGTAAAAAGTTCTCATAAAGTGGGAAATCACTTCTCATGTTAATCTCTAAATAATAAACCAGTGGGGGGGGATTTGGCGTACTGTCACTAGAAAGTGCACCTGCCTGGCATTAGGCCAAAGTGGTAGAGATTTGCCCATACTGTAGCTCCAACTACTTAATAGCAGTTGAATGTGATTCAACCTTCTGGGTCAATCCTGAAACATCGACCTTGAGTTCTTTAAGGTAAGTTTCCTGACTCACTTGACCCTTCATAAGCTTAGCCAATATCTTTTCTATTCTCAATTTTGCATCTCGTCTGCCAGGTGGAATGTATTTGTCCCCATCATCATAGTTTCGAACTTGATTCCCTTGCCCTTGGTCTTAGAAACCCGCCAATTAATGATCTAAATAATTTGCCTCCTCCTCAAACTCAGACTCATGCACCCTAAAAACTGCACCTTGTACCTCTACTGCACTAACCTTTGCAGAATTCATTATTACAAATTTTTTGGAAACTCACCAATGTATGTCCTCAATAGTGAAATTTCCTAATCTACAACATCCTCAACTACTCTCTGATCACCAGAATCTCCAATGGCATAAATGTCAGAACCTCTCTCAACCTCCCAAGTTTGCCACCTCTGTTAGTTAATGAGATCTGATCCATAATACTCAAAGCCAACTCCCATCATAATCTCATAAAGGCTCCTCCAGATATAGTGTCTGTCATTTCTTTGGACTGATAGTGAAGGCTCTATAGAATATCTCCAACAAGCTTGTCCCTGAAATTCGATGGTTGGGAACCCTGCTAAACTTCATCTTTAACTTAAACCATGCCTCATTCATAGATTCTGACTGCAGTTGCCTGAATTTATAAATCTCGTCCTTGATCTGCAATACCTAAGGTGGAGGAAAGAATATGTTCAAGAATTGTCTGTGTAACTCACTCCATGTAGTGATAGACCCTCTTAGATGTTCCCCTAGCCATAAATATGCCTCTTTAGTAAGCGAAAAGGGAAACAACCTCAGTTTCAGTGCCTCCTGATCTACCCCGAGTATGGTATATGAAGTGCAGATCCCAATAAAATTTTCCAGATGCATGTTTTCAACGTCTGTATGAAACCCTGCAAACATGCCCTTCCAGTATAAGAGCTGAATCATAGCACTAAAAATGTTAAACTTGATATCAAGGGGCAAATTAGGAGGAATGATAGCTCCAGTCCCTGTTGGTTCAATGTATCTCATAGCTTCTTTATCATCTTCATACGGCTGAATATACTGATATGTTGGGATCACTTGAGGTCGGTCTCCTCTATTTATATTCTAGTTTCCATCGAGTACTACTCGGCGGTCTATTGTATGTCTCTGCTCAACTAACTCTGCCTCTTAAGCTATGCATTGAGCTTCTTCTACGACCCTCCTTTGATTTTTAGCTTAATGTAAAAGCTAACCAGTATGTCAATCAACAATGTCCTAAACTCCTTCAGGAAGAAGTGGAGGCAAATCTTCTCCTTTTGACTCTTGACATTCTACTAGGTGTTTGTAGGACCCTCTCTGGATTTGGATTCAGTGGGTGTAAGGGATTGCCTATATTCCATGTAATAGGCATACACCAACGTACGCCCAACTAAGAACAAAAAGAAAACCCATAGACTACAACAACTTTAATTCATAAATCAACACCGTACTCCCCAGCAACGACATTAAAATTTTGATGACGTCCAAATAATACCTCTCTCAGATAATGATACGATCACTGTCAAAATATAGTAACCCAAATAAGGTTGGGGTAGAATCCTAAGAAATACGTGGACACGTCCATTTCAGATATTGTAATCGACGGGCAAGAATTGAAAAAGTAAATGGGGGATTTGAATGGAAATATCGAACAAAGAGAAAATATCAACTTTGGTTGTGATTAGTATTGGTGAACACCAGGATTGTGTTCCCTCAGACTTCTCAACTTCATTGTATTATCGTGCTATGTTAAACCAACCCAATACCTTACATGCAGAATCGATAAGTTATGTACCATCTACAGTCTTTTGAATGAGTAGACAGATTTTACCCTTTACCTTTTGAGTCTCGGGATGTCTCCTTACTAACCCTTATCTTGATCTCAGGTAACTATTACCTTTTGGGTCTACAGTTATTAGATAAAATCTAACCATCTTATGTAGATAATACCTAGTAGGTAGACCGATGGCTAAACTCTAAATTATTGTTGTTATTATCTTTTCCTAGTCACTACTTCTCTTTTGGAGTAAGTAGCAATAATCTAGGCGGGATCTTAACATTGTCCACCGCTAATAAATCTATTATAGTAAAGATAACGAAATGCATGGCATTGGTATCGGATTAATTCAATAATCGTACTTTCCCTACTTCGTCAATCCGCCAGGGTTTCCACAACCTCAGCTATGGGTTTTAGCTGCTCATGCTTATGAAGAAATCAATATCATTCATAATTGAAAGCATAGATAAAATCACAATGCTAAGAAGTGTAACCCACAACCGTAACTGAATTAATCAATTAAAGTCAATACACGTAAATCACAAGATCAAAACTGAATCTTGGTATCTCAATATGTTTGTTAATATCAAAAGTGTGTAAATCATACTAAAAACACACATAAATTGTATTTATAGTACATGAGGAAACCCTAAAACCAAATCCCAAACGAAATAGGAGAAAACAGGATCGGTGGCCACATGTGGTTTGTACCCGCAGTCTAGAACTGGGTGTAGGTAGTACCTACAGTCCTGACTTTGGGTGCAGGTACAGAGCACGGGTACCGAATGATAAAAATCCTGCAAGTCAGCTCTTGGAATTTTGGACTTCTGGCACTTGCTTTGCCTACCTGTTGTCCGTAGGTCCTACATGTGGTCCGTAGGTTGACTTAGTAGGTGCCGGAATCAACTTTTCAGCTATTCTTCAATTACCGAACATGATTTGATCACGATCAAGCCAAAAAGTATTCCTAACATCTGTAATTGCTCCAAAATAGCGAAAAACACTTTTTCACCTTTTTCACAAACTTATCATCCAAAACATGATTTCCTACAAAACTATAATACCCCAAATTTTCCTCCTAGCTAATTTCGTCCCAAGAATATCTAGTATTAGCTTCTAAAGTTCATGATTATTATTACATGAGGAATTTTCAAGATTTTCACTTTTTTTCATGTGGGAAATTCAATAAGCTTTCCATCAATATAAAATTCGCCCAAATCCGCCACCCGGGTGAAGAGTTAGAGCCTTTTTAGTGAGACAGTATATTACCCGAGCCTCCAGCGCATCGCGGAGATAGCTCAAATGGAAATTATCAATTTCCAGTGTTGCTCCACGATAGTGGTGCATCGCTCCAAACTTCCAGGTCGCAGACGAGGTGGCAACACGATAGCTCCGCATCGCGCCACCGTGCAAATTCCTATTTGTCATTTTCTAGTGACTTGGCGCAATAGTGGCGCGTCGCGCCAAGGATGAAAATTGAGAAATTTTTTCAAAAATTAAAAATGTGTCATAAGGTTAAAAGGGTCAATTTCTCCTCCTTATATAAGCCTTATAACACGAGATTTGGTCATAATTCAGAAACTTCTACTCAATTACTTTCAAAAACTCTCAAGAACAAGCCCTAGGGTTTTCATAGAAGGTTTAATTCCAAGGCAATTCATCGTCAAATTTCAAGAATCTCTCCGTCAATCTTCACGAAATCACAAACTAAGATATGCATAGTATTCGTCCACGGATCTCTTTCATTCGTGGAGTCCAAGAATCATGTTTTAAATAACCTATTGTGATTTGCTTGTTGTGATTTGATCATGTTCATGTTGATAGTTGTTATTTATGTTTTAAGATGGTGTCTTGATGACTTTCTTGAAGTATATGAGTTTGTTGATTGAAAACCTATGAGTTTGGGTAGTTTTAGATTCTTAAATTGATGATTTCACTTATGCTATAAAGTGTGCATGTAAGGTGTTTGATAAAACGCCTAGAATGATAGAATCATGTTCCTTATGACTCAATAATATCTAAATGACAAGTCCATGCTAACCCTTATGATGCAGCACAATTTCTATGCTATTGTTGTGTATTGATTGTTGTGTTATGCAACGTTCATGATATTGAAACCATGCAAGTATGTACATGTTATATGCATTCCCTTCCATGATCAAGACTATGATAACCATGTGAAGCATAAAATCTCTTATTTATAGTATTATGAATTATGAACTCTATTTCTATGATCAAGAAGTATTATGGATTGTTGGTGTTGGTCATGTATTCAGGAATGTCATGCCTTGTCAGTTTACTTCTATCGAGTTCTGAGGGTACTTGTACCCAAAAAATATAACTGTGTGCCTAGAGCCATGTCATATTTTCACGATACTCTCAGTCAAGCCATGTTCCATAGAAGTCAGTCAGTCATGTGACTCAGGAAATCTCATGAACTCAGTACTCAGTAAGATCAGTGATCTCATGAACTCAGTCAGTTATCAGATATCAATAGTATTCCATCAGTCGATGGAATTCAGTAAAATCAGTCCATGTACAGTCAGTCAATCATGTTCAGTCTCTTCAGATGGGAGTAGAAACTAGCACCGAGTAAATCCAAGGGTGGGAACACACACTGTCAGATGAGGGTGTGATTCTTAGTAGTCATCCTTGTGTTCCAGAACTATGTAGCCAGCATAGGTTGAGACATCAACACTATAAGATGAGGGTTGATGAGGTGGATAAGCACTGTCAGATGAGGGCCCTACCGTTCTCTTTTGGGGACACTGTTAGATGAGGGCATAGTTGTCCTTACCAGTGGCGCAGTATTGACACCCTTCTAATCAGGGAACAGATTGGACCCCAGCTCACCTGTTCTAGCACATTTGGGGCATGTCGGTTAAATAACTATTCACACAGTTTTAATATCAGTCTCAGTAAAAGAATTCAGATAGTTCATCAGATTTAGGACTGTCAGACACAGTCACTCATGTTATCAGTTATTTCAGTTATCGAAACTCCAGTATCAGTTATGATAGATATCAGTAAATTCATGTCATCTGTATATAGATATCAGTTACTATGTATTCATGTGTGCACTCTCACGTTCATATTAGTCAGTCAGTTATTATCATTTATGCATGTAAGCCCCATGTATTCAGCCTACCTCACACGTATACTCAGTACATTCTTTTGTACTGACGCATTTGCGCTATGGTGTTTTCTTTTTATGTTACACCATAGGTTCAGAGACACGACTCCCAGATCAGCAGCAGAAGTAGCATTCCAGGGTTCAGAGTTTTAGCAGTGAGTCCTCATTCTCCAAGGACATGATCTTATTTTATCATATCAGTTCAGTTTTCAGTTGACGGAGTTAGTTGGGGACATGTCCCATCAACTCCTTAGTCAGACAATTAGAGGCTTTCAGACGACTACAGTATTTTTCATGTTTTTCAGACTTCAGTATTTCAGTTTTGTTTTGGTATCGAGATACCACTCTATGTCAGACGTTATTGTTATTATTCAGTTATCAGTATTGAACCTTACGGCCTCTCCGTGCATGTTTCCGCATTTTCATGTCATATTATGCAGTGTACAGGTACAGATATCAGTCATGGGTTAGCTTGTGGTCCTTTGGGATCATAAGCACCATCTAGCGTTCCAGTTCAGATAATTGGGGCGTTACAAAAACATACCCAAAAAGCATTATATCTAACAAAATAACCTCAGAAACCTGTATATTTTCCTCGTTTTAAGCATCGAAAGTGCTATATTTCTACAGCACATCAGGTAACTAGATGAGTCATCACCAGCATGGAAGAAAAGTTGGCAACGAATAGAAAGAAGACTGACAACTAGTCATCGTCAAACCCTACAACTCGTTGTCAGAAGCGTAGTCACTACCAACCTTGTAATTCAAATTTGTTTAGGATAAATTTATTTTTTATATATAAATACTCATTGTTGGTCTATTGTTTTAGGTTACAATCTACTACTACTTTCAAGGCATATTATTGTTTTTGCAAGTACATCAATTTTTAGGGTTTCAATTCAAAGAGTGATTTGCGATTTTCATCTTATTCTTCGTAAGTTCATATTCATGACTTCTTCTTAGAATTATTATTTTATGCTTATGAGTAGCTAAACACCACACCTAAGATTGTGGAAATTGTGATGGATTAACGAGGTAGTGTTCGTAGTGTGAAGTGATTCTCAAAGGGTTTTTGAGTGTGTATTATTTTTTCTCTTTTGTTTGATTGCTTTTTAGTGTAGGCCTATGTTAGAACTCACCTTATATTTTCTCATGGTGAAAGTAGAGGTAAACAATGGGAAAAGGGAATAATCGACAGGAGTGTTGGAGTTATCAACCTTCAATGACTAACTTAAGCCGATAATCCGGGAAAGCCAAAGTTGAGATCCAAGATAGGGGATAGTAGTGCAAAACTCAAGCGAAGAGAACACTTAATTGAGGATAGTTGCTTAAACAAACGCATAAAGTCATTTAAGTAAACCCAATCTATCGATTCTACATTCCAAGCAGCACGAGAGATCACTAAGTGCGAAAAACCTATGAAGTTATTGGGAAACACAATCCTAGGGCTTCTCTTTTACTAATTACAAATCAAACAAAATCAACAACTGTTATTATTGAAATTCTGATTCACAAAACCCCCCTTTTACTGAAAATTACTTACTAATCGCTTCGATAGAGATCTTGATTGATATTTCAACCAATTTTCTATGGGATCTACCCCAATCTGGTAGGGTTTTATATTTGATCGACGATCGTTTTATATTTTGTTTATAGGTATAATTTGGGAGAAATCCTAGGGCTCCAACACCAAGTACTAGCTAAGCATCCTCAACATCTCTAGATCTAGTCCTCACCACCTCGTAGAAAAGAATGGAATACAAGTTTTGAATAATGGGCATAAATAACCTGCACGAGAAGGAATCAATTTAGAGATGTTTTTCCTAAACATGTCTTATAGCCTCTCAAACATAGATATAGAAGTCAACGTATCGATCCGTGAGACTCTAGTAGACATCTTGCTCTTAACTTATGAAATTTGATGAATATGGTGCTTTGATAACAATTTGCCACGACTTAAAAATTGAGGTCATGATGGCACCTACCTCGATCCAGCTTTGGTAGGTAAGTTGAAACCCAAACCAAAAAGAAAAAATATATAGAATAAATAACGCAATACAAGACTTCTAGAACAAACGCAGACCATAATATGTAACATAATATCCGAAAGAAAATACATAGAACCCCCAAAGCCTGGCGTCATTGTGAAGAGCATCTAATACAAATTTGACAACTGAATAATGCATAAGTCGGTCTTTTAAGTAAATAAAGACAAAAAGGATAGGATGAGGTCTTAAAGTCTACCTCGGACGCTGGAGCTCACCAGTACCTCAAAACGTCAATTTCTCACCATACCAATCGGCCACCACAAATCACACTGGTATTGGAATCTGCATTGAAAGGGCATAGAAGTAGGAGTGAGTATGGTTCACTTGTACTCAGTAGGTATCATAGATTGACCGAACAAAGTAGAAAACTAAATACCCAAAGAATACTATGAGCATGCTTCCACCTGCATACCAAAAAGTTCTCAAACGATAGCATACACCATATCTACTAACAATTTCTACAATGTAACATCTAAATAAGGCTAACTACACACGAAAATACAAGGAATACTAAGTATACGACAACACTCACATAAGAAAAATACAATGATACAATGCAATGCAATGATGGTGGGATAATGATGATGTAAGTCATCACCTTTTGAGCCTCTGTGCTTCAAGACGGGATCCACGGTGGTTTGCACCCTATATAATTTCTCAAATCTTAAACTCATATCTCAATCACCTTATCGACACAATTCAGAGTTGAGGATTTATAAAGTATCTCATTCTCTTTCAAAATCGGTGTTTCTCATGGTATCAATATCTGATGAATATGTATGTATGAAATGAGGATCTAATGTTTACATCCAATCAGCATGAAGATAATAATCAATTCAATATAGGTATAAATGAGCTCAGAATCAACTCAATATATCAATAATTCATGATATAAGCCCTCGCATGATGCCGCTGGAATAAATAGTCATCTACGACATCAATAATAAGCTCCGCATGGACATCACAATAATAATAATGACATTTAATGCACAAATAAGATCTACAATATCAAATAAAGACCCCACATGACATCACACTAAATATAATCTCTCAAGTCAATAATAATATGCATATAAGCCCCCACACGACAATACGGTAGTAATAATAACCTCGAAATACAATTTCCTTGTCTAATTTTCGAACACATAGCATGCTTTATGAGAATGTTTAACTACTCAACCCAGTCTGGAGAAAGTCAAATCATAACCTACATCAAAGAGCCGAAATTCAAGCCCAGATCCTTCAACGTAGAGCCTTTCTTTCATGAGCAATCTCAAAACGAACTAAATCTATTAAAAATGTAATCTATACGTCAAAAAAACTAATGATACTCATATTGACTATATTTATTTTGGGTTCAAAAATAATTTTGAAAAATAGGTTCGAAATTGAAAGGGGTAAATTTAAATTTTTATTTTAGAAACGTGTTCCTCGTACCAGGAGGAGTCTAAATATGAAAGCTCATGTAAAAACAAGGTGATATCGACCTTTAAATTAAATTAAAACCAAGTTAATGTTTTATCGAGTGAAAACCCCAAAAATTCAATTTGAAATTAACTTTTTAAAGTCATTTAGAAGATAAAAATCAATAGAAATTGATGAAAATTGGAGTGTATAGCTTACCTAAGAAAGATTGAGGAAGAATCCCCTTTAGAATTGCCTTTCCTGAGGTCCCCAAGTCCATAAATAGTGAACAATCACGAAAATGGAGAATTTATACTATTCAGGTAAACAGTATCTCGCGATCACGGTCACCTCGCGATCGCGAGGGTCAACATTGTCTGGCATTAAGTTGGTTATCGCAATCTCGCAGCTGGGTCTCACGACTGTGATGAGTGAACCTGACTCAATCCATCATTTAACTTTTTCCAATCATAGTGTCCCCCCTCACAATCGCGATGAGTAACTGGATCAAGGGCTGCAATCGCGACATATATCAACACGGTCGCAATGAATCCCTTAATGTTGCACTAGAAAACTGCACTAACAATTTGGGACTTGAAAAATTTTGAGGATTCCATAGAAATAAACTAGACATGCTACTAGGCTTTTTTCGACATTCCTTACTCAATGGAAACATCAAAATTTATGAAAAGAGATTGTTTACAATAATTTAGCCCTCAAGACTCTTTACGCTTATTTTTAACTAGTTGCGTCTAAAGGGTCAAGATGCAATATAAAAAGATTCAGAACGCGAACTAACTACTCTACTAACTCAAAATCGATATTTTCAATCTAAAGAAACTGTCCAAATCACCATGTGACACGCAAATCACAAAACATTGATCAAAGTCAAACTGGTCACTTTAGAAACCCCCAAGGACCTCAAACTCACTCAAATGACTCATGAACTCATCAAAAACTGTGGCAACCAATTCCACATCTTACAAATAGCATAGAAAAACCATGAAAAAGGACAAAACGGTCAAAACACACAAAAAGATGAAATTCACAATTATGATTGTTACATTATGTCAACTTGATGATTGTGTACCTTTGATTTTAATGTTTTTAGAGTTATCACCTAATTTTTAAGAAAATATAAACTTCGTTAGTCTGCGAAATCTATAAGATTAAAAAAATTATTTTTTCCAAGAAAAGGTGTTAAAACATTCCTCAAAACCCATCAAAAGATAGTCCGTAAACATAGTCTAAATACATTAGGGGAATTGTCTATTTGTCTATTATCTTTTTAAGGAAAATAAAATAGAAAGATAAAAAGTTAATAAATATAAAGGGTGATAAAGATATTGTATTCACATTAATGACTCATTTCTTGATTTCACATACTTCATCAACTGTATACAAGGTAAAAATAATAGTAGTAGTACATTTTTAATTATCTATTAAAATAGTAGTAAGTACTTTATTTTCAAGTATGCTAAATAGATGAAGTATGCTAAATAGATGAATTTGTTGCCATGTGATGAGAAGATCATGAGTTCAAAGACTTGAAAACAACCTCTCACAGAAATACAATATAAGAATGTATACAATACACTCTCCTGATGCCCTTCCCTCAATACTGCATATAAAAAAAATTAGTTCACAAGACTCCTTTTTTTTCCAAAATTCAGCACAAAGGTCTTATTTCACCCCTCCCTCCCTAGGGAACGACTCTTTTAACTCCCTCATTAACTCAAATCATTGTGAACTTATCCAATAACAGGTTTAAAAACTAAGAAACTGTATAATGAACATCCACAATACATATATTTATAATCAAACAATATTTCAAGATTATTCGAAATGGTATTTACTTTTTAAACCGACTCATTGAAATTCTAATCTTTTAAGTCTGCTAAATTGATATGCTAAATTGATATACTGCAATTGAATGAAATCAGGTTCAGCCCAAAGCTTTTTCCTATCCCTCCCTCGGAGCTCCCAACTTAGGGTTGGAGGAAGAGGGTGCAGCCCATCCAAGAAACCTTTCACAGAATTTTGAAAAAGGTAACATGAAAATGGCTATCTGCAGAGCTTGGCAAACTTTGGCAGTAAAGTGAAGGTTACACCCATTTCAACCCGTGGCAAAGATGGAAACCACACAAAATCACATATACCAAAAAAAGAACCATGCAAGGCATTGCAAATAACTCGAAGAAATGTACACGAAAATTCAATTGTAATTTTTTAAACTATCATCATATACACTTTCCACGTTTATGATGAATAAGATGAACTAACATTCACTAAAATGTTTCCAGTTCAACATAACTTACATTAGCAGAAAACAAAACCTTGCTGCTGCCCCACCTTTTCATGTACAAGTTGACAGCATATGTATCTTTGCTGCAAACTAGTGGTAAAGCCTCAAAGTACACCAATAATCTTCTATTGTGACCCATTCCATGAATACGATTCTGAAAAGTATACTAGCAGCCTTACCGTATATACTAACATCACATTCATGCAACAGATTTTTCGCCTTCAAGTGGAGCTTCCTCTTGTGTCATCCAACTCTCAGTCGAGCAAGGCCAGCCAAGTTTCTACAACAAAATTTTGGTCAGCCGCAAACATCAACCCCAAGGCAACAAATAAAATGCATGTTTAACTTGAAAAGTGCAGGTTTTCTAATCAATATGACAAAACGCTCAATTGGCTAGCAGTCACACCAAGGTGTCATAAAAAGAAAATTCCCAGTACAGTACATACTATAGTTTTCTGTATCATCAAACGTTCACAGGTACCAATTGTTAACTTCCGCTACATTCTGCTTTATTTTTGAGATTTAAAATTTTTAGAAAAGGTCATAACATTTTTCATATCCCAAACTGCCAGTCGGAAAGTGTTAGTAGATTACCCACAGGTAATTTTTATGACACTGCACATCCTTGGTGCGTTCATTTTAAATGACAGTATTTGATTGGACATGGGTTTAAGAAAGTTGGAACATAAAACATTATAGGGTTTGTTGTCTTAAACATGTCATAACATACCTATCCCTATAAGAGCATGTAAGCAAGGAAATATGAGAATTGAAAACGGCACAAAATTCAAATTTAATGATAACCTAATATTTTTCAAGAGTCCGTTCATAATAAATTTGTTAAAAAAATTAAATAGATTTAAATTAAATTAGTTATGCATTAAAGTTAAGCACATATACAACTATTATAATTTCAATTTGCAGCTCGATTATAAATACTCAATTGACAACTTAAAAATTTTAATCTACAATTACTTTTCCAAAAAACTGAATCTGCATCTCTAAAATGCTCAGCGTTTAAAAGAATGTGATTTCAAAATTACATTGTCCAGATACTACATAAATTAAGAGGGGGAACACCAATGGCCAACGGGGAAAATATCGGAAGAGCCAGAAGAAGACCCTTTACTATAGCCCCGCTTACAATTTTATTGGCTGAACCCATTCATTGAAAACCATGTGTTCATTACTGAACAGATGAGAGCAGCCCAGAGCATTGGATTCTCCAACACCATCCTACATGAGTTGGATTCTCCAACACCATACCACATGTATTGTAACCCAACTTATAAGGATTACACTTGGATTTTGGATTAATTTTTTTTTCTTTTTCACTTTCTTCTTAGAGAAAAGGCCATGAGAATATCAACTTTTAATCTATCTAGCTTCTTAAAGATTATCAATGCCTGAAAACATGCTCAAACTCATTCCTCATCTGTCAAGACTTACAAGAGGTATAGAGCATCTTCTAGGAATAAACAAAAATGTTGATGTAACAACTTCAGAAGTCTCATATAATTTCCCCAATGATCTAATGCTTTCTGGAAAAAGTGATGTTAATTCTGCAGGTTCATTTCAAAGTGTGGGGGTTGAAGTATTAATTATTAATTATGGCGGGAATGGGGAACTTCAAGGGGGAACTATAATCCCTCAATTTTTCCGCCTCATCGTCTCTGAAAGTATGGACAGAACAATCTGATCAGTTGAGATAACACTAGGGATAAAATATAAAAGAAACATAATTACTCTTAAACCAAAATATGAGGCTGTTGATGGGATTTTTCACGTCATGGCCGTAAACCAAAGGAAAAAGGGATATTAAAATAAACTAAAAACAGGGAAGAGTAAATAATGATCCTGCGGCAGCTAGAGAAAGCAGCAGGTAAGAAAGCATAAAAAACAAGTTATTAAAAAGTCAACAAACTTGAGCATTTCAAAGATCAAACTTATTTATCAAGTTGCAAACAAAAGCTCGGCAGTGAGGTGATCATATAACTCCAGGAAAGAGAATATATATGTATAGATCTGCTTTACCTTATTCAATGAATAATCACTTTGTTGCTCCAACTCACGCAAAACCTCCACTGTCAGCCCAAACCATTCATCAATCCAGGCAAAACAATTACGATGACTTTCAAGGAAAAGCGACCTTTCCCCCTACAAAAAGATACAACAGTTATTCGTGATCAATGGTGATAGGGACCATAAAAAATGGAACTTTAACGTCTTCATAAGAAATTGTGAAAACAAAAAGAACAGTTATTCACAGAACTGATTCAGCTGAACTATCAATTGTACACTCTTACTCAAGTGAGTGATCATTTATACAGGGCACTAAAGGACCAAAAACTCAGGTGATCTTCATTAAACAGCCGCAGAAAGCACTAGATCACCCAAATCTGAAAATTAAGCACACTGACTAGATCTCAACACATTCTTTAACCTTCCTCATTTACAATCAGCAATACGAAGCTCAGAACCGACATATAGGACATCAGTTTTGATGAGGAAACCAGCATTGGCAGTGTCAATATATAAGATTAAGAGAGACCACTTGCTACTGCAAGCATAGATTTCAAAGACCTTAGGCTATCCTCCTTTGGACGATGCATCAAATAATTTAATATGCCATGAATTATTTTTTACATGTCACCACCTCATTAGATAGTCAATATTGGTAAAATGTATCCCAAAAATTATGAATATTTTAGTGTTGAGGTTCCTCCTAGAAAAGGCTAATGCTCTAGATTCATTACAAACAGACAATATAAAGTTACAATTCCTCAAAAACTCAATTATTTAATGTAGTATCCAAAATTTATACCGCCATCAAAGCCTGTTCCAATCTGCTCCCAAAGCCCCAGTATGGAGAATCTACAGTCACCAGCTTATACGCTGTCATAACGGGACTACAATGGTCCTGCCAATATCAAGAAACATTGGAGTTAACAGGACGCCTTAAATAGTGGAACTCCCATTGAGCTATCGTGAATTTTTTTCGCAACTGAAGCAAAATTTGGTCAACGTTAATCCACAACAACATATGAAAGGCAAAAGAAGTTTATCACAGAATAAACAGTAGTCAGACGCAGCAGCCCTCATGAAAAGGCATGTAATCTTGTCAGTCTCTAAGGGAAGACATTAGCAACAGTTTTAGAACATCCTAATGAAATACATTCTATTGGTATCATACTATCAAGCAAAAAATGATATTCATGCTAGTTTGCTCTATATCACCAAATATAATGAATCAACTAAAGAAGAACCAAAATGAAGCATCAACACTCTCGATTGAATTACTCCCACCCCCTCCCAAACCCAAAAAATAATTTTAAAAAAAAGAACAAAGGAAGCATAACTGCATGCTTTCAACCTCAACATTAATAGTTGAAGGTGCTACAGTTGCGCCGGTGACTCGGACTCTTTACATAGGGAGTTGCACCCGTGTCGGCATGGTATGGGACGGGTGTGGGTTCCATATCATATCCGGACACCAATTTTTAGTACTTTCCCCAAAATCGATGGAGAAATTCGGGGATACAATAATTTCTGTAAGCAAAACAAAAGCTAAGGTGTCCAGCTTTTATATATAAATTTCTGTGAAATTTCTGTCAGTTCTTTTCCTTCATCTTCCCCCGGGATTCTCCCTTTGGTCAATTTTAACTCCTCAGAATACCTTGTAAGTTTTCTACACAAAGTCTCATATTTAGACATATAACTCATTTTTTAGATATTTGACTTATTTTCCGGGATTCTCCCTTTGATCAATTTTAACTCCTCGGAATACCTTGTAAGCTTACACAAAGTCTCATATTTAGACATATAACTCATTTTTTAGATATTGGACTTATTTTTAACCAAATCACCACACCCGTATCCCTACCTGGATCCGTACCCCAAAATCGTAACAGTTAGGATTACAACTTGTTTTCATAGCTAATAACCATTTTGAATTCAAGGTGCTTCTATTACACTTTTCCTCTGTTAAAGAGGATCATACAAAAACTTTAATGTTAAAGCTTTTACTGAAGCATTTCTCCTTGTCCTTTGAAGGACACCAAGTCTAACGCAGCAAAAGAAGTGAAGGCTGCTATAATCAGAGTCTAAAACTACTCTTTAAAAAAATAAAAGGGGACCAGTTATGTTTTTTAAGGTGGTACTCATATTTTCAAGTACGTTTACCTTGGTGGAATATAGTAAATAGATAAACAAAAGTAAGAAAGCTAAGAGGTAGTTAGAACAAGAACTCCAAACGTCCAATCTGTTTCCAAGTCAACAAAAGGACCTTCTAAAAAGGAGATGAGGGGGGTATTATGCACTTCTCCTGTACAAAGGATTTCACAAACCTGCCAGTCTTCCAAGAGCGGTCCACGGCCGCTTCTTGCTGAGTGGAAATTAGACAAATCAACATTGTTTCTTCCCACTATGTAACTCCAATAATCAGTGGCAGCTGAAGCAATATCAATAACTTCCACCTGTCTAACTGCCAGTTGGTCCTCACTTAGGCCGTGCACCTATTACATTATTATCTCAAGTTAATATCAAGATACCCACAGGAAAAATGGCACTGGAAGTAGTGAACTTAATCAAGCATGAAAGACTAGCAGGACAACCAATTTTAATGCTATTGAAACCCTTGTTAACTTACATTCTCAGAGCATCCATTATCAGCTTTGTGGATGGTGTCAATGCTCATAAAGAACTTTGAAAAATATGGAGACTGCAAAAAGAAATCAACGAAAGATTTTAATACTGCACATTGTATCAGACTTCGATAATACAAAGATAGTTGGGGACTGTGGATATCACAAGTAATTACCTTAACAACTGCATTGAATGGTGAAACATGCCCGACAGAAACCGTTAAATAGGTTAGTACGAAGGAAGAAGGAAGACATGTATACTAACCAAGAAAAGAGCATTAATTTCAAGTAAGAACATAAACCTGATCTACATCTAGGATATGCATTCCACGCTTCCTCTTGCATCACAAGGGCATCAACTGGTGCAAATGTAGTCAACCAAGATGGTGCTTTGCTGCAATGATGAGGCGAACCGAGTTTGACGATAAGCTTTTGATTTTTAAACGGAGTTGCTCAAAAGGTTTTCTATAAGTTGAATCCAACCAAACAAAACATTTGCCTAACATTAAAAATCCCTACCAGATATATGGTGCCATAAGAACCACTATAGCTACTAATCCCAGTGGCGCCAAAAAACAATAGGTGATTTCTTCGCATCTATGGTAGATAGAGTTACCTAGTACGTGTTATTGCGGGTGGCAGGCTACCAAGGCCAGCTCAAGCCTAAAGCAACTAAAGTCGTTGCTTTAGGCCTTTGAATTTTCGGGGCCCCTAAATTTTCTAATATGTGTATATAGCTTCATTTATAATTATATGGTGTTTCTAATTTGAGAAAATCCTTCAAAAATAAACTATTCTTGAAACTAAAAAGTATTTTACCAACTTAGTTCCAATTAATTAAATGTCTCAAAGAAAAAAGTAATTCTTTAATGGTATAGAATTTCATGTACCCCTGTATTATTTTACTTGATCTTCTTTCTAAATATGTTTGTTTCACATTAGTTGTTCATTTTCACAAATCAAGTGATTTATTACTTCTTTCTCATATTACCTCGCTATTAAATAATTAAAGAAAATAGTAATTGTTAGATTTCGAGTTTCAAGACATCATTAATAGGGTTAATTTTGTAAAATAAACTCAAATTAATGTTTTTAATGGGTGTGCCAAGTCAAAAGAAATCAAGTAAAGTGGAATGAAGAAAGTATTAAAACAAGATTAATTTTGAAAATCTCCAAAACACACCTATTTTGGAACAAAATGAAGAGGATAACAACCCCCCCCCCCCCAATTGAAGTTTTGCTTTGGGCCACCGTATTTATTGTCCTTCGGAATTGGTCGAAGTGTTCGAAGTGTATCGTGAGCTTGACCGGACACCATGGTTTATCCAAAAAAAAAAAAAAAAAAAAGCTTCTATAGCTACTTTTTACCTCATAAAAATTAAATTTTAAGATTATGCCCCACAATAACCAGTAAATAGGTTTCTTATGACATAACCACCATGTCCAAACTCTTTGTACTTAACTTACAATAATTGCTGACTCAATTGATTCAAGATAGAATATAGCAATAATAAACAGAACTCATTAAGAAAATTTGAACTCAAGTTACCTCTGCAAGTGGTAAACTTTTGATGTGTATTGGCCCTCTCCAAATCCATCATCACTAAATGGTTTGTTTTGTAATACCTCCACTCCTTCATCACCTGTGGTGCTTTGCTGTTGCATTTTCATGACCATGTACATCTGAGCTACCTGATACTGCAATACAACTACAAAATTAATTATCCATGAGATACCAAAATAAGCATTCAGTTTATCCTCAAAGTTGTTCAATTTGGCCTACCTCTTCCAATGACAAGGGCATCACAATTCGACTTTAGAGAATCCCCAAGTGACAAAGAAGTCATTTGGTCAAGGAAATACCAACAAAATGGAAAATCTCAAATTTGTTTGGAATTCAACGAAGAGTTTAAAATGGCAGCCTGATGCACCTAATCTCCCACGATACACAACGTCTAGGAAACGGCCAGGCGACAAGGGTCTACTGTGAGCAGCCTTGCCTTACATTTCTGCAAGAATTGTTTCCACAGCTTGAAGCCATGACCACTTGGTCCATGGCAGCAACTTTACTCGTTACAATAAGGGTCCCCTTCAATTCACAGAGTTTATGGAAATAAAATAAAAGACAGTTTTTGAAGCTAAAAAAAATCTCTAGTATCAACTACCTTTTCTGTCTAGTGGAATGCACAAATGTAAATGTAAAGATTAAATAGTTTGTAAATATTGAAGTGTACCAAATCCTATATGAATAGAAAAGGAAATCAGGGAGCCAAACAAATTGGGATGGACAGAGTACAAAATAAAGTTCAATATCCTGATATTTGACAAAGGGGTGTCAAGAATAACTGATAAAGTCGCTGTCATGGTCTTGTTTCCAAGTGACAGGAAGTCACGCATTCAAGCAGTGAAGACAGCCTTAGGCAAAAATGCAGGGTTGCTTACAAATATACCGTTATGGTCCGTTCCCTTCCCGGAACCGATGCATATGCACCAGACTCTAAGAATTGACTAAAAAGCACAAAAAAAAAAAAAAAGAAGAAATGAAGCTCATACTCATATATGAACAAAGATTACCTTCGTGATCATTCAAAATCAATCTCAATATGGATATCAACTAAGCACGCATAATCTTAAACATGACATAATTAAAAATAAATAAATAAATTAGAATTTCATCACTAAAGGATACAATTCCTTAATCTGAACCATTCTCTCAAGTCAATGGTTGACAAAAATAACTCCTTTGACCAAGCAAAGTGACTTTAAACTTGAATGAAACGCTGCAATTTCAATGACCCAATAAGCCAAAACAAGTCAGCAAGCAGGGGAAAAGAAAGACGAATTTTACATCGACCACAACTTCTCTCCTATGAGAGACTTCTCTTCTATGAGAATGAGAAAGAAAGAGAGAAGTTGCAGAGGATGGTAGTGTTATGGCAGACGCGGGAGAACTTTCCAGAAAAAGATGGTGCTGAGCAGACACGTTTGACTTGAGGTAAGAGGCGGTTCTTCTAAATCGACGTGTCATCTTGTGCCTTGATCCCTAGTTTTTTTTTTTCGCGTCAAAATGGCCAAATGGCCGTTCTTTGAGCTTTCCAAGGAGATATCTTTTTTAAAAAAAAAAAAAAGGAGTTATTATTTTTATTTACATTATATTTCCTCCGTTCCAAATTATTCGTTTCAAATTAAAATAACATAATGATTAAAAAAATAATTAATAACATACATAATTTACCATAGTACCCATATTAAATGATTTTACATTTTAATTTGAAGAAAAAATAATTAATGCAAAGGATAAACATAAAAAAAAAAAAAATTATCTCTTTTTAATTAATGAAAAAAGATAAGTAAAATGAGAAATTAAATTAGGAAATTTGAGATGAACAATTTGAGACGGAGGAAGTACATAATCTTAGGGTCATTTGATGTGAGAAATAAAGAATAAATAATCTTATGAAGAATTATTTTATTTTATATCTGATGTGATAAAGAAATAGACATTGAAGGTCCGACATTGAAAATAATAAATTGGGTGGCCTAATTCTGATACCATGATAAAGAAATGAACATTTGGCCTAACTCAACCTCAAAAGTTAACTCATAAAGAGAGGATTGTCCAAAACCAGTGGGACTCCAACATGGTGTGAGGTATAAATTAGTATCGAGACTGTTTATCCCATTATTTATCTTATAGTAATAAAATAAATTATCTCATATAAATGATATGATAATTTATTCTGAAATAACTAATTTCAAAATTAATTATCTCAGGATAGATCTTTCCCCGACCCCTTGATGTCATCTCAATTTTTTTAGCGTTTCTATTTTTGCACATTTTTATTACTCCCTCCGTCCCATCCCCATTTTAAAATTTGAGTGTTTCTACTTTTGCACATCTTTATTACTCCTTTCGTCCCATTTTTATTTTATGTGTCATAATTTAATCTAATACGAAGTTTAAAAAAATATTTTTTTATTAAATTATTTTTTATTAAAAATATATATACTATTGTTATATTTAATTAATTGGAATCAATAAAAATAAAAGTAAAATTATATCTTTAAATAATTATTAAATAAGAAAAGATGATATTCTTTTAGGAACGGACCAAAAAGAAAATGTCGATACACGAAATGAGATGGAGGGAGCATATTTTTAAATTTTTTTATTATTTATATCTATATCTATAATCTATATCTATAACTATATCTATATAATCTGTATAATATATTAAAAGTGTGAAGACCCTTAGAAAAGTGATTTGAACATTTTGTCCTTCATTAAAAAGATCTTTCTTTAGACAAAATTATCTTTTCACTATTTTATTTAATTTATTATTTAATTATTTGTATTATATTAACTAGACTCCTAAAATATATGGGACTGTAAAAATATATGGAAGGAAAATCAATTAATATTTTCCTTTGTAATTATCAATTAGAAAAATACTCATAAAATAGAATAGAAAAATACTCCTAAAATAGGACTCTATTAAGGAAATATTTCTATAAATATTGAAATGCACATTAAACTAGAGAAGAAATAGATTTACTTATTGTGAAAATATGATTGATACTAATCTAACTTGATTTAGTTGTATGTCCAGATTGGTGGATGCTTAATTTTCTAATTCTCAACTTCGTCACTATTTTTGTCAACATAATAGAATTCAATGTCTGTGTATATATCTTCATTGTTTTCATTCAAGTCATTCTTTAGGTTCAAAATTTTCTCTCAGACAAAAATTATTTTCATCAAAACTGAAGTTTTGTGATCACTATTGTATTATTTTGTTGTAGTATACAGGTCAAAGATGAATTTACAGGTGGTAGATGAATGTCGGTCGGCTTTGAGAGATTTTTTTTAGTTAAAGGTCAGGTTTAATTGTATTGTTTTTATACCATATTGTTTTGTTACAGTTTAGAGGTGGTAGATGAATGTTGATCAGCTTTGATAAATTTTTTTGGTAAATGTTAGATTTAATTAATTAAATTCTCCAAAAGATGTTGAATTTAATTATTGTATTCATCTTTATTATTTTAAAAAATATCTTATTTAGTGTAGCATTTGATTTCAATAAA
Organism: Capsicum annuum; assembly: GCF_002878395.1. Taxonomy (NCBI): domain Eukaryota; kingdom Viridiplantae; phylum Streptophyta; class Magnoliopsida; order Solanales; family Solanaceae; genus Capsicum; species Capsicum annuum. The sequence continues at coordinate 28,121,011 of NC_061116.1, read as the reverse complement.
GTGAGGTACACGCGCGAGGCGCGTACACCTAAACTAGTTATATTAAAAGTATGAAAAGCCTTAAAAATATTATTTGAACTTTTTGCCTTTCATTAAAAATCTCTGCTTTAGATAAAATTGTTTTTTCACCATTTTCCTGACATTTAAGAGTTGAAAATTAATCAAATAATTATAGGTAAACTTTTCCTTATTAGAAGTCATCAGAATTAATGACAATTAATACTTTTTTCATTAGCTTAAGAATTCTAAATCAACTAAAATTGATTATAAAGATTCAAAAATTTAGAAATAAATATGAAAGCGTTAGATTAAGAACAATATAAGAAGTACCAAATTTTTTAAAATTTTAAGTAAGCAACCAAAGATTTTCTAAAGATTTAACCTTACAAATAAGGAAGTATTTTAAATATAGAAAAAATAAAAAAATAATTGTACTATAAATATGGTTGAAATCAATGCGTCTATCTTAGCCTCTAGCAGCAAGAAAAAGAGGCACTGCATGACAAACGCAAAAATGATGATTCATTAACCACTTGAAACTTTTAGTGGTAAAATATATATATGCTTACAATAAAATATATGTTATGTTTACATTATTATATTAAAGTATGAAGGATCTTTGAGAAGTGATTCGAACTTTTTGCACTTCATTAAAAATCTTCTCAATAGACAAAATCGTCTAATTTTAAATAATCAAAGGTTATACGTGCGGTTAAACTAGTTTAGATAAAATATAATTAATGTTAATTTTAAAAGAGATAAATTTAATTGGGTGAAATATTATTTACACCCTCCAATTTTTGACTTCAAAATCAAACTCCACCCCCCCCCCCCAACTTTGAGAAATTATCATTCTCGATCCTTTATCCGATACAATATCTATTTTACCCTTGACATTTACAATCCTTTATTTATATAATATTTAATATCCCCCATTTTGGAAGATCGTTAAGTTGGAATGATTGAATTTGGTCAATATTTGGAGATTCAAACATCGTAATAGAATTCAGTCAGTTTCATCAGTTTGAAATATTAATTTTTGGTTAGAAACGTAGTTGGTTAAGGTCTCTAGGCTTCCGATAAGATTTTGAAAATTTAGATAAGATTTGGAAAGTTATGGCCTAAGGGTGGCTCAACACTTGATGAAAACGATTTTCATTGAAAATTTTGACCGCTCCGTTGAGTCCGAAATATTAAATTTGATTTAGTAGCATAGTTGATTTATTTCTGTGGGGTCCCAAAAGAATCCACAGAGTTTGTTCAGAGATTTTTTACTTTGACCTTTACAGTTGATGTCTAGTACAACAAACATTTCTTTGCCTTCGAGAGCCTCCATTGAATTCACGAAGATGAAAGTATTTTTTATCATCGTGATAATGGAGGTATGCTTGTGATCGCAAAGAGTAAGCAGGATCTAGGTCGGGAATCACCTCCACGTTCGCATAGATAACGCCGTGTTAATAATGGGATTAGGCTGGGTTGGTCACGATCGCGATCAAGTCCTTGTGATTGCGTAGAAGGTAGTGAGTGGCAGCTTTAAATAGTTTCTTTTTGGGATTAAACCCCATTTCCAACATTTTTTAACTTCAAAACTCGGATTTGGACATTTTTAAAGGTGATTTGGAATATTTAACATTGAATCGTGATAATTTCCCACTTTTTTTTTACGATACTTATATGTTTTATATATAACTTTTTTATATAGATTACTAGTTGCATAAGGTCCGTGCTAAGCTCGGGCACAAGCTCATGATAACGAATATAAAATTTAATATATAACTTAAATCACATTTTTCTATTACATAATTAATTTAATTTAGTGATACGTTGATTATGTATGTCTGAAAAA
>NC_061116.1:28044881-28116162 GCF_002878395.1 Capsicum annuum | reverse complement strand
AAAATGAAGAACTAAGAAAACTTTTCACACTTTTCGCACTCTTTTTTTTTAAAGTAACTTACAAACTTTAGAAACTAAGAACTTAAGAAAACTCGAGAACTTTATCACTCTTGATTTTTTTTTCTTACTTTTTTCTCTCTCTTTGATACATGTTTAAGTCTTCCATAAAGGGGGTATTTATAGAAATTTGTGCACTTCAAATCTTAACTTTTTTGTGGACTTCAAATCCTTTCTAAAGACTTTAACAATACTTTATCAACTTGAATTGGCCCGGCGGCTAATATCTTTCTTTAATTCTCCTCCATCAATTTATTTATCTGATATTGCATACGTCTGTTATTTTGTCTTTTGTAGATATCGCCATTGCTTACGTATCCAAATTATGTAAAGCTTCTGATTGAAACTGTAAGAGTCCAAGTCATAAAGATCCAAGTATATTTTCTCCCAAAATAAATTATTTTTTGCATTTTTTGATTATCTGATTTTTTTTAATTTATATATACATGTTGGGTTCGAAATTGAGAAGGCGTTATGCGGAACCTTAAGGTTTGCAAACCATCATGATGATAATTCAGAAGACACAAAACAACATTAAAATAGGATAATGTTATTATATAATTTGGCCAATTGACCTACACATAAAACCTAATACAAAAGGCATAAGAGAGAAAATCTCTCCCTAAATGAAACTCTTTAACCACTACATTGAGGATGCTATTATGTTATGGTATGAGAAGGGGTCTTCTATTTATAGATGTCCAAAACATTTCCTCCAATAAAAAAGGTTTGCCAAATATGAAAAAGTTTTATATTATCTTTTAAGGAAAAGTAAAAGTATTTATGGTTACTTTTATTTTTCTTACAATAAAAAGTAAAACTTAATTTTGGTAAGAAAATCAGGCATAGCTCCTAACAAATCTCCCCCTTTTGACTTGATTTTCTTGACTTGATCTTCCTTTTTCACACGATCTTCATATATCAATGATCTTCATATATCACTATTGCTTACCATGATTAAAAGTTCATATGGGTTAAGAATTGAAGCCCTATGCATTAAAAATAAAAGCACTAATTGATATTATTTGAACACTGTGTTATAAGTAAACAGGGTTGAAAGTGGAGCTTTGTGCATTGAAAGTGAGCATATGTTAAGAGTGAAGCTCATGCGTTAAAAATAAATGCACGAGTTGAAAGGAGTCCAAGCATTGAAAGTAAGCGAGGATTGAAAGTTAGATCCCATAAAAATGGGTTGAAAATTGATTTGGTTTTAAAGATGGATTAGCAACACGATTGTTTAAATTTTGTTTGAAACTTTTTCTCCACATGTAGTTTTTTTTTAACTCTTTTTTTTTTTACAAAAAACTTCATCATCGCCAAGTTGATTGCAACTTTGATCTTAAACTGTCCTCAATCGGATCATCGGATCTTTGAACCATAGACTCTAATACCACTTGTTGGGTTCAAAATCGAGAGAGTGTCATGCACAAGCTTAAAGTTTGCAAAAATCATGATGATAATTCAGAAGAAACATAAAATGATACTAATAAAGGATAATATTATTATATAATTTGGTCAATTGGCCTATATATAAACCCTAATATAAAACGCATAAGAGAGAAAATCTCCCCCTAAATGAAACTCTTTAACGACTATATTGTGGCTGCTATTATGTTATGATATGAGAAGGGGGTCTTCTATTTATAGATATCCAAAACCTTTCCTCCAACAAAGAGATTTGCCAAATATAAAAAAATTTTATATTTTTTTTAAAGGAAAAGTAAAAGTATTTATGGATAATTTTATTTTCCTTAACAGAAAAAGTAAAACTTAATTTGGTAAGAAAATTGGGCAAAAATCCTAACAATATAATGAATTTCTCAATACAAATACATATGAAGAAGGCTTATCTCCAATACATAATCTTTCCGATTGGTGTAGTTCCTATTTACTTTTGTGATATTTGTCCATTTTAAAATTCAATGGTTAGCATTTATTTAACTAAACCAACCCTTTAAACAATGGTTAAACCTTCTAATTATCTTATTTAATCCTTTTCTTGTTTAGACGAAAAATCTTGCTCCTTTTATCTGATTTTATTTGTCATGTGTACATATTGTTGTTCCTATCAAAAATAAAAATTAAACACATTTTTAGAATTTAAACTTAGATTTTTCAAGTATTATTTTCATTTTTCAGGGTTTTTGTTAAGTTTACCCTTAATATGATGAAGTGATCAAAGTGCAAAAGTTTAAACTTACTCTAATAGAAAATAGAAAGTCTATAATATGTCATTTTTACATACAATTAGCTGAAGCATGAAAGGCTCCATGAATGAAGAAGCAAAGATTTATAATTAAAGGACAACCAACTTAAAACTAGAGTTTCAGTAACCCTTTTCTTCATCATAAAAAGAGAGGTTTCGACATGTCTCCTTAATGTTATAAGAAATTAAATTTATATCTGGTGAGTGGTGAACTTACCACTTATTTGCACTCAATATTCGTGCACATTACCATAATTTAAATGTATAAGTGAGACAAAGTTGTGATTAAATGCACTAATTTTCATATTTTGTAGGCATACAAGTCATTGAATTGAAAGATGTGGACTTGAGCTAAAAAGGATCGAAAAAAGAGAAAAGAAGTTCAGCTGGAAGACCTGAAGCAGAAACAAGCCTCAGTTACCGTGATCGCGTCTGAGGTCCGCGATCGCAGTCAATCAAGCAAGTCAAAAGGTCGTGATCGCGCTAAGCGAGAATTTTGCCCAAGGGCAGTTTTGTCATTTCGCCCAGCCGAACCCAACTCCTCTTATAGGCTTAAATCCTTTCTTTTTTGGGTATCACACACTAGAAAGACACTTTTTGAATTTGAAACTAAAACCCTAAATTGGGCAAGATTTGTAATTGAATTTGGGAGATTTTGATTTTAGTATTTGTAAAGAATGGATGCTTTGAACAATCCTTATGGTATATTTTTCTCTCTTTTCTCCACGAGTAGCTAAATCTCGTAGTCTTGGAATTATGTTGAACTAAGGTGAAATTGTGTTTGGGTGATGATGTGTTTGTGTAATTCTTCGTTGTTGATTATGGATTCCATTATTACTTGGCTTACATAGTTGGGATTTGTGGGCGAAAACCCTAAATATCCAAAATAGGTTGTTGGGTGAAAACCCCAAACTCTTGAAAGCCTTCATCATCCTTGAAAGAGAGATGCGGGTGAACTCTTGGAAACCTATATCTTCCTTGAAAGAGGGATATAGGGGGACAAAACAATAGTGGACAATTGAGAATATAGCTTTCTTTTTTTCATCTTAGAAATAAGGGTAGATAGAGAGTAGGTTATGTCATGGGTATTTTCCTAAAAATAGGGATGCCCAATTGAGGTTCTAGGTGGCTTTTATTGATACACTCATTAGGTACTCGAAAGAGTCAACAAGTGACATCCTTGAGTCTTTGTTGACAAACTACCCTCAAGGATTTTCAAACTAGCCTACCATGTCATCAACGATTCGAACTTACACCAAACTATCATGACCCCATTCACAATTTACCCTTAGGTAGATATAATTCCAAGATCTCCACAAAATTTAATCTTAAATAAAAGGGTTATTATAGTGTGTTGCTTGACTTAATATTGATAAAATCCTATTCCAAATGACTACCACCCACTTTATATTATGTGTTTTACATTGTGTATATTTCGTGTATCTTTTTAGTAATTTTGACACTCATAGGACTCGAAATCTAAATCTCATTCCTCATAGATTCGACCTTAATGAAAGTTGAGCTATTGACAATGATCGTCCTCTACCATTCAAGATGATATAGGTGAGCATTATCCTAAATAATGCCATTGTCGGGGCATAATTTGACATATTGAGTTAGTTTGGAATTTTAGCTTATTTGCTTGGATTCAAACCTGTAAATATTTGTTTGTGATTTGCTTTTGTTTCTTGTGTTAGATAGATTTTTGTTTTTGTTTACTTGTCACTATAGCGTCTTGGAATGAATATGAGTTTGGTGGTTGGAAATCTTATGTTGATGATCCATGTCCATATTGTGACAAGTCCACTTTCAGCGAGATTGTAGATGTACTCCCCGAAAAGAGATGTGTGAACCATCTTGATCCTATTGGGAGTATGATTGTTTTTCATTGTTTTTCATCTGGTGCTTGAGATGGACATTGGAGTGATTGTCTAAATGCTCCCTTCACTAGTTATGCTAAGAAAAATATTAGTTCTTCTTATGAGTTTGATAGGTCTCATGATGCGTCAAAAGAAGGACAATGTGCCAGATATAATGGAGTCAAATCAATGCTTCAAACTCTTTTGGACTGGGTAACTACTTTGGATAAAGATGTGCATGACTTGTATTAATCCAATGAGGCATTTAAGAAGGAAATCGAAAGAATAGAAGAAGTAGGTATGAAGGCTAATCTTTCAAATACCATGGGTTTGCCCACTCTTCCAAATAAGCTTGATGTTGAAGATTCCTTGGTGATTTCCCAACCAACCAAACCTAATATAGTTGAAGATGCCAAAATTAAGGAAATGATACTAGAGTCAAAAGAAGAAAACAAGAAAATATTTTGTGAAGGCTCTAACCCATTTCGAAGTGAGAATGCCAAGGAGGATGCGACTCTAGAATTAGGAAGAAGACCTCACTCAAACCACTTTTCAACATTATACTTGGTGGATGCGATGAAAGTCAAACCACCTAAGCAAATGATGAATTTTGGAGATGAGGAGAAAAATTCCGACATTTTGGAGTTTGTCATTCCAAAAGGAAAAAATAAAGACCCTCACTTGAAGGCCAAAAAATGCAAAATTCGATGTGTAACAAGTGAATTCTTGATGTTCTCATTGATACCTAATGAACCTATTAGGAAGTTTGATGTGAAGTTGGGTAAAAGATTCAAGTCATCAAAATGGCGAGATAGAAAATGTTTCATTGTGTCTCCACCTTTTCCCAAAGTACCTTAAAGATGTGTTGATCAAAAGTTGGGTCGCCGATTCAAATCTTCTAAATGGAGACATAAATGATAGTCAAAAGATGTCGTGCGATTTTAACTAAGGCGCTTCTTGGGAGGCGACCCAAGAATTTTTTTGATGTCTTCTAATATTTTTGGTTTAATTTTTAGCTTGTTTTTGGGTGTTTGTAGGTGATAGCACAAATTAGAATGGATACCTCAAGAATGAAACCCCGGATAAGTATATTAGACTTTCTTTTCATCACTTTCCTCTCTTAAGTAAGCTTACAAGGTATGATCTTTACAATATAATTAATGATCACATTCCATGGTTTCTTTTGGTTTGAATTTAATTTATTTGAGCTTAATTTGGTAGAATGTGGTTATTGGGACGAGGATTTTTGAATGTGTGCCTTGTCTCAAATGCTAAATTTTACAAAATTCTTATTTTCATACACTAGTTCACACCATATGTTTGATGAAATACCCACTTGAGGGTTGTTTGCCTAATTAAGTGGTGAGTGATTTAATTGGGTTAGTATGATTACAAGTGTTATGTCTCGTAATGAATTGGTGCATTGGGATTCTACACATGTGTTGTTATTCTATCTATTCAAGCTCATACTTTTCATTCACACCACATGTTTGTTAAAATGTCAATAAGAGAAAAATACCTTATATGCTTGTAAAGGTTAATGTAAACTTTCTTGGGGCATTATATGATCATTTTTGGAGCATAGCTTTGAGTCTAATTGGTCTTGAATGTGTAATAATCAGTGGTCTTTGGTTGAAATTATTGAGGAATATTGCGTCCATGGTACGACAGACATGAATGCTTGTCTTGCCCTATGATAGATTAGGTGACGTCATCCTTAAGAGTATCAGATCATTTGTGTTTCTATTGGTGTTATGAGTGTTTTATGTTTTAAATGGGCGATATGTGAAGTTATGAGGAAAGAATCCCATGAAGTTTATGATAATGTTGCCTTGCACTCCCATAAGTTTTTCTTTATTGTTTAGGAAGTTTTTGTTTATTGTTTAGGAAGAGGCAAAAGTTCAAAAATGCTTTCAAAATATTATTGGCAAGAAATGAAATGACTTTGAGAAAAAATAAAAAATTATAGTTTTCTTTGTGAAAGTAATCAAGGATGTTTTTGAGCTTTCTTTTCAATAAGACCATTAAATTTAATTTTTGGATCTCTTTTTACAAGGATGATTTCTTGACTCGGGGTAACTTATTAAGCTCAAATTACTCAAATTGGTTGGGAGATTAACTTTTTGTTCTATGGGCACGATGCCATATATGGTGAGATTTTTAACTATTTCTTATACATATGTGTAGTCTAGAACTTGCCCCGAGTGTATTCAAAGCAAAATTCTAGATAAGCTTGGTTTGGAGAATGACCGAGGCCATTTTTGATTCGTCACATAGACTTTCCACCTTAACATCGTTCCCTAGTTAGCCCCTTTAGGCCTTTTTGTACATTTTTCTTTCTTTTTGTAATGATAATATTGCTAAAACACCTAACCCTTTTTAAAATCTTTCTTTTGGCATTTAACCTCCTTTGATGCATCGAATGATTCAAAGTAATGAAATGTAGGTAAAAGCCTAAGTTTGGGGGGGTTTGTGTAGTTGGGAGAATAAAGTAAGGGTGGTTCAAACTCTAAGTTGGGGTGGGGACTAATGTGATGCGCTAAGATAAGCCAAGAAAAGTGCATGTAAGGTGGTCAAATCATGTGCTTAAGAGGCATGAGACATACTTAATGGTAAAGTTGTATAGCCTGGCCCATAGAATATGAAGATAAAAAAGGCAAATAAGGGGGCTAAAAACACTTAAAGTTAGAAAGTCTCTAGAAACAGCCAAAGAAATGAAGAAAGAAAATGGTGGCTTTGAATTGTTTTACAAATTCTAATAAAAAAGGTATAGAAATATAAGAAATGATTTGAAGGAGAATAAGTTGGATAGTTTGAAAATTTTGGGGTATAAGGGGTTGAGGAATTGCATTGAAGGAGGTATTTTTAGTCACTTGATCCATGTATATTCCTTCCCACACCTTAAACCTTCATCTTGACACGCAAGACCTTGGTGATTCTAAACTAGGTAAGTCTACATCAGTTGCGAAAAATACAAAGGTCAAGCCTGTAGTTCTACTCATTGTACTTGAATTTCTTTGCGAGAGTGAGTGTGAATTATTTCATTATTTGAGCTCCTTTAGAAATTTCAATATCTTTTGTGTGTGTGGAGCTAACTCTTGCTTGTGAGTGGCATCGATTCGTTGGGGTAGAGGGTAAAGTCTTACTCTCAGTTTGGGTAAATAGGTTAATTAAGTTGTATTGTAAAGATTGAGACAATCTTTGAAGATTTTTTGTCTCCTCCTAAGATGCTTTGTCGACTTGGAAGGTTTATGTGATACAAATTTGTATCCTTGCTTCATAAAGATGTACTTATTGAAAAATTTTGGTTCACTTGTTGCCAAGACATGTTTGAAAATCCTTATAGAGCTTTGTTAGCTTGTTCCTTTAGTATAGCTTTCTTTTGGGTGTATTTGAGTTGAATACCCTATCTCGTTGAATTGTTCTTAGTTGCTTGAGGATAAGCATTAGTTTAAGTTTGGGGGTGTTGATAAGTCGTCAATTTAAGGATTTTCTAGCACCTTTTCAGCCTTAATTACCATGCTTTCCAGTTATTTTATGTTAATCTCTTACTTAATGCTCATTTGTGTAGGGAAAGTTGAAAAGGAAAGATGAGCAAGTCATTCAAGTCAAAAAGAGGTTAAATGTGAAAGAAAAGAGCCAAATGTTGAAAATCAAGCTTAAGAACCGACACTCAATTACTGCGATCACAGACTAAGGCTCATGCTCGCGACCAACCAATAAGTCAACCAGAGAGCGATCGCGATATGACTACCGCAATTGCGGGAGTTGCGAATGCAGTGAAGAGGTGGCTATTGCAGTAGAGCGAAAAAGTTTTAAGAGCATTTTTGTAATATTTAAAAAATGTGGAATTGGGGCTCAAATGAGGATTTTTAGCTCATTTTCACCATCTTAATCCTATCTTTTTCATCTTCACTTTTATCTCATCTCTTGGGAGCTTGAAGCAAAAATTTATGCTAACCTTGAGCTAAGTTTACATTAGAGTAACTCCTAGATGAAGGATTAGCAAATTTCCATTGAAGATTCATTTGAATTTAAAGTGTGGTTTGCATACTTTTTATTTTTCATGAATCAAATTTAAGGACATTTTGGTATATTCTTGTTTATTATCTTTATGAGTTGCTAGTTCTTCCTCTTGGGGTTATGTTTAAATAGGGTGCAAGTGTGTATAGGTTGTGATTATTAGGTTTCACAAATGTTGATTATAAAATGGAATTTGTTGGTGAAAACCTCAATTTTCCTAAGCCCCACATCATCCTTGAAAGGGGAAAATGGGTAGTCTAGATTTGAAAGAGAGAAGTGAGTAGTCTAGATCATACATCATCCTTAAAAGAGGAATGTAGGTGATATGATAATTTGTAAAAAACAAGATAGATAATAGTTACTCCCTTTTTATTGTCTTATAAATAAAGATACATTATAGAATTGCTATATCTTGGTCATCATCCAAGAAATAAGGATGCCAAATTGAGGCTTTGTAATGATTAATTGACCACACCCACGAGGTATTTGAAAGAATCCATGGGTAGTTTGATACTTTGTTGAAAGACTAGTATCGAAATCCCTAACCGAGACTACCCAAGCATGCCTTAGCTAAAATTTGAAGTTGATTTTCATGTACCCAAACACTAGTTGCCTCTAGTAAAGCATAGCCCAATATCTGTTCCTAATTGGCGACGCTCTAATTATTCTTAATATCAATTTAGTCCTTTAGAAGTCAAAGAATTGTCTTACACTTTTGAAAACATTTAAAATCCTCCAAGATATTGGTATAATATATTTGAATTTAACCAGTAACTTTAATTTAGAACTTATTTGATCACCACTCATATTGTTCCTCGTGGATTCAACACCTACTCAAAGTTGGGTAATTATATTGACAAGACCACCTTGCACTTAAATTAACGTGTAAGTTGAGCGTTATCAAAAATGGCATCGTTGCTGGGGAGTGAAATCTAGATTTCACTTGTGCAATATTGATTTTTACTTAGGATATACATATAGTGGTTTTTATATATATTGGTTGTTGTTTTGTTTTTGTATAGGTGATCGTAGTGTACATGGAACAATGAGTGACAATGCTAGTCACGCCGGGTCTTTTGACGATCCTCTTGATGATGAGGGACAATTCAATGATGTTGGTCGTTCAAGTTCCTACCGTATCCTACCTACTCATGGGAATTGTGTCTTTCATGTCACAAGCGTCATGTTGCACATGTTACAAATGAAGGAACTTATTGGTGGACAAGCTTATGAGGATCCTAACCTTCATTTGAAGAATTTTTTAGAGGTGTGTGCACCATTTGATATTGCACACATAACCCAAGATTCTATCCATCTACGTCTTTTCCCATTCTATCTAATAGGAGAGGCGGTATTATGGCTCCATTCTCTTTTGGTTGGTTCAATTACTTCTTGGGACGAACTTACCGTGGCCTTTCTTGACTGGTATTTCCCACTTTTCAAAATGGTCCAATTGAGGGAAGAGTAACTAACTTTAGGCAATTGAATGGAGAACCCTTGTATGAAGTGTAGGAAAGATTCAACGGAAAACTAATGCAATTTCCAACCCATGAGGTCCCGGAGAAGATGCTTCTCCAAATTTTCTACCGGGCCCTTAATCCACTTAATAAAACCGTGGTGGATAATGCGACGGGAGACTCTCTTGTGAAGTTGCATTATCATGTGGTGATGAATTTGCTTGAGGAGGTTACCAAGAAAAATCAGGGATGGCATACCTGAGATGCTGAGGTGCCTAAAAGTTCTCCCACTACATCCTTTGTTGACAAGGAAAAAAGGAAACGAGATGAAGAAAAAGAGGAGAATACGATTAAGATGATGACTCAATTAGAGCTTTTGACAAAACATATGATGGGTGCACCCACAAAAGTGGTGAATGTCATGGAATCGAAAGATTATGAGGATGATGAGGAGGCTAAAAAGCTCGATGAGGAGATTCGGTACTTGGCCAATTATTCGAGAGGTTACCACCCCGCCTATCAAAGGCAAGGTGGGAATAAAGTTGGATAGACCGTGACTGTGATAGGGATTGGAGAGATAAAGCACGTGATTATGAGCGCTATGTGACCCCTCCTGATCTGGAAAAGAACAAAAACCCATGCTCTATTGACCCCAATAAATACAAAACTGAAGATGTCTTAGCGAGAATCTTGATGAGGGTGAAAGGTACAGACATAATAGTTCATGAAATAAAATGAGGTTTTTCACAACTTAATCAAGTTGTGGTGTCTCACTTCACCTCCATTAAATAATTGGAGACCCAAATAGGGCAAATTTCCACTCAACTAAATGCAAGGCCAAAGATGGTCTTCCTAGTGACATTATTGTAAATCCAAAGAATGATGCTCAAGTTTTGGATATAGTCACTAGGAATAGGAAGGCCCTTGGTGATCCTTGAAAGAAAATTTGGGTGAAAATATGTCTAAGGTTAGTGAAAATAAGGACCACCTCAATCTCAAGAAGAAGAAAATGATGAAAAAACTCGGTGGAAGTTAAAGAAGAGGTGGTTGAAAATGAGAAACCACAAAATGATGTGATGCCTACAATCCAAGTCCCTCCCCCATTTTCTCAAAGGTTTCATAGAAAATAGAAGGGTGACAAACTAAAGAAATTTATGGCCAATCTTAGCAACCTCTCGATCAATATCCCATTGCTTGAAGCAATCCAAGAGATCCCAAGATATACTAAGCTTATGAAGAAGTTGATGTCAAAGAAGAAGATCATCGAATGTGACACAATTGAAGTCACCCATGGTTGTAGTGCTATCATAAGTATCAAAACTACAGGAAAGAAGGAATACCCCAGAGCGTTTACTATCCCTTGTACCATCAGAACGCATATGTTTGAGAAAGCTCTATGTGACCTCAGTGCGAGTATAAACCTCATGCCTTTTGTCATTTATAAAAAGCCTGGATTGAATACCCCGAATCCAATATCTATGAGTTTTTTAATGGTGGATCGGTCCATCAAAATATTAATTGGGATTTTCTTTGATGTCTTTGTCAAAGCGGTCAAATTCATACTTCCGGCGGACTTCGTGGTTTTAGATTGTGAAATGGACCAAAAGGTTCCCATCATTCTTGGTCGACCTTTATTAGCCACTAGAAGAGCCATTGTTAACTTACAGTTGGGTAAGATAAAGTTTAGAGTTCATGATTATGAGGTCCCCATTAGTCTTTCAAGGCGAATTTTGATTATATTTGGTTGGTAAGATGATCCTAGGCCATCTTTGTGACATTGGAATCCCACTTTAGCGTAAAAAAGCTACCCTTGAATAGATGTTATCCCTAGTCACCCACTTTGAGCCTTTACACCTTTCTTTGGTAAACACATTGCAAGCCGTGCACCTTTCAATTCTTATCCCACTTTTGAACCCTATACTCCTTGAACTTAAAAATGCCAATTGAGGCTAAAAGCCTAAGTTGGGGGCAATAAAGATTGGAAGAGGTGACTTTGGGCCACGAAGTTGTGAGTGAGTACTTGGAGCTTAATCATTGAGAATAAATGAGTAAGGAAAAGAAATGACCCAACAAAGAAAAGAAATGCATGAGATATGCAAGAAAAGGAAAGGAAAAAGAAAATAGGTGAACCAAGCAAATCAAAGTAGGCACATTTATAAAGAAAAGAAGTGGCCCATGGTCAAATGTTAGATGAAAATGTGTAATGTAGATGTTCAAGGAGGGTGTAATGATGTTGTTCCTAAATAATATTCTACCCTACCCAAACCTACGTTACAAGCTCAAAAAGCCCTTCGTGATTTCCAAGCAAGTATTTTCATTGTAGTGTCGAGGGGCAAGCCTATGGATTGGTACTTGTTAGCATCAAGAGTTCTTAAGAGAGAGAGAGTGTTTTTCACTTAAATTCCTTGTAACATATTTGATAACTTAGTGTGTGGAATTTTCTTTCTTGTGAGGAGACATGTAAACAAGTTGAGGTAGGTAATTTTGTCATCTCCCAAAAAATGAGTATAATGTAGTCAAGGTCAAAGGTAAGTCATTTCTAGAGTATTAGTGATTGTTGCTTGGTTGATCTTTGGAGTCTTTTACATCTTTAAAAATTATATTTAATGTTGAGGGGTGTCGTTAAAATAGCTTTGCCCATGTGTGAAGAGCTATTTGTGGTAGTAATCAAGTTGAAGTCATTATGATCATTAGGTAATGGAATTTAGGCATACATTGGCATTGTCTCATGGTAAGAGGTAGTGTTGCATGAGGACAAGCAAACCTTTAAGTTGGGGGTGTTTATGAGTGGTGAACTTATCACTCATTTGCACTCAACATTCATGCACATTACCATGATTTAAATGTACAAGTGAGACAAAGTTGTGATTAAATACACTAATTGCCACATTTTGCAGGCATCTAAGTCATTGGATGGAAATATGTGTACTTGAGCTAAAAAGGATCAAAAAAAGAGAAAAGAAGTTCAGCGAGAAGACCTGGAGTAGAAACAAGCCTTAGTTACCGCAATAACGGTCTGAGAACCATGACTGCGGTCAGTCAAGCAGGTGAAAAGGCCGCGATCCCGGTGTCCTTAATACGGTTGCGGTATCTACAATCGTGGAGAATCTTCTGCGATCACGGCTAAGCAGGAATTTTGCCCAAGGGAAGTTTTGTCATTTTACTAAGCCGAACCTAATTCTTCTTATAGGCTTAAACCCTTTCTCTTTTGGGTATCACACACTCGAGAGACACTTTTAAATTTAAAACTAAAGCCCTAAATTGGGCAAGATTTGTAGTTGTATTTGGGAGTTTTTGATTTTAGTATGTGTGAAGAATGGATGCTTTGAACAATCCTTATGGTATATTTTTCTGTTTTCTCCTTGAGTAGCTAAATCTTTTAGTCATAAGATTATGTTAAGGTAAAATTGTGTTTGGGTGATGATGTGTTTGTGTAATTCTTAGTTGTTGATTATGGATTCCACTATTTCTTGGCTTACATAGTTGGTATTTGTGGGTGAAAACCCCAAACTCTTGAAAGCCTCCATCATCCTTGAAAGAGGGATATGGATGAACTCTTGGAAGCCCATAGTTTCCTTGAAAGAGGGCTATAGGGGGACAAAGCAATAGTGGACAATTGAAAGTGTAACTTATTTTCTTTTGCCATCTTAGAAATAAAGGTAGATGGAGAGTAGGTTATGTCATGGGAGTCTTCCTAGAAATAAGGATGCCTAGTTGAGGTTCTAGGTGGCTTTTGTTGATTCACTCATTAGGTACTCGGAAAAGTCAAGGAGTGACATCCTTGAGGCTTTGTTGACAAACTAGCCTCAATGATTTTCAACCTATCCTACCATGTCATCAACGATTAGAACTTACACCAAACTATCATGATCCAATGCTTAATTTTCCCTTAGGTAGATATAATCTTAAGATCTCCCCAAAATTGAATTCTAAAACAAAAAGGTTGTTATAGTGGGTTGCTTGACTTAATATTGATAAAATTCTATTACAAACCAAATCCCCACTTTACAATAAGTGTTTTACACTGTTTACACTTTGGGTATCTTTGTAGTAATTTTGACACCCGTAGGACTCGAAATCTAAATCTCACTCCTCGTGGATTCGACCTCAATGAAAGTTGAGCTATTGACAATGGCCGTCCTTTACCACTCAAGATAGTATAGGTGAGCACTATCAATGTCAAGGGCAGTTTTGTCATTATATCATGCAGGCTGATATGTCGTTATCTTATACAATACTTAAAATGTACGTGTCTTACATGCTAAGTTTCAACATATGCATTCGATTTGCTCATTCTTCTTTTGACTTCAAAAGTTTTGAATTTCTTTTGGTCACGATCAAATTCATCGTGAGTGGCACCCACACTACTCATCCGATGGGAGAATCATCTACCCAAGAAAATCATCTTTGAATCAACACTTAAAGCAAACACCATAACTACTCTGTCAATAAGGATATTCAAGTTTAAATCAAAACAGAAGTACAACAGAAAACAGAACATTGTACGTCAGCAAAATCATCCCTAGGAATCAAAAGTCGTTTGTGCCAAAACTATAAAATATTATCGAGAAGGGGATGCAACACCAAAAACTACAATGAGGAACATAAGTCTAGAAATAAGACTATATCATCCAAGAAGGATTCTTGATAGCCAAAACATGTCGCTCACCCTTGAATCCAAAATGAACTACTGAAATCATAAGTGAGGTCTCATAGGAGCCACTGGAATATGCATTGCACTCACAAAAGAAGAGCGGTGTAGTATTATCACACAAGGAAATAATAGTATACAGGTAGGATCATTGGCCAATCCAAGATGAGAATATGAAAACTATAAAACAACTAGTTAGTATATGCTCAACTAACATATACTTAGCACAACAAGTATCAAATAAGCAACTTAGGATTTCAATCAACAAGTCAACATACTATCACCAAGTCATGTTCTGTCAAACCAAACCAAGACAAGTCAAGAGGTTAAACAATTATCAACCATAAAATTATATTTTCTAGTTCACTCATGGAACTGTCAAATTCACCCGACCCTCACACATACACGCTATGGGTAATACATCTATCCTCTATCCATGACCTATAGGATACAAATTCTGTCCACGTAATAAACCACAGACACAAGTGTCTACCAGCCTTGTTTTACCAATAACCCTTGAGAACGTTCCACATACCAAAATATTTCATATTTAGCATTGAGGTAGGTCAAAATCATATAACAATATAAAATCATTTGCATTGACCACACGAAACAACATATACTAACCAGCCACACTACAAGGTAGTTAACATGAACATATATCACAAATTGGATTAAACTAAAATACAATCACATACCTCGAATCAAGTTTACACAACTCCTCCAAGACGGAGCTTTGTCCTTCCATGCAATTTTCGCTTGCTTCTGGTCTAAAACATGAATATAAACATATAATTAACTAAATGACCTACCATGTAGGAAATTATTACCCACACCCAACCCCTAGGTCAATTTCATGATCAGTCTCTTCTCGTTCTAGGGATTTTCTACCATAATTCACTTAAAGCTACAAATTTCATGGACAAATTAGTGAATTAATGAAATGCAATGGTAAACTAACTGTCAATAATTAAAACTCACGAACTTATTAATTAATTCGCTTCCTTTTACTAGAAAACAACCAAAATCACTCCCTAAAACACTCTCCAAACTCTGTAAATTAGCAATTCTAAGACTTAATTATCAATTACTAGATAACAAGGAAGAAATTCCTACCCTAATGAAGCTAAATAATGAAAATTAGTGGGAATCTACCAAAATCAATTTTCCTTTACCCCAAAAGAGTTTTTGAAAAATAAATATTTTTGGGAGAAAATTAAATAAATCTTTGAATTTCATCGTGAAAGCGACGTACATGGCTATACTGCCTTCTTTATAGAGGCAGCTGCTGTAGTTGCGGTCGCTGACCGAGTTTTTCATCTTTATAGAGTGAATTTCTCTACTATAGTAATGGTTGCTATAGCGGTGTGCATGCCACTATAGCAGTGTCGACAGTATAAAATGTCCAGCTTTCCCCAAAAATCCTAATTTGTGTAACACTCTTTGAATCAATGATATTTCAAATATTTCCCTTTACACTAAGATTAATTCTGGGAGTTTGTAACACCCCGCATGTTTCTAATCCTGTGATTCATACTTGAGGACATAACTTACAATGAATATCCTAGTGATAGGATAGCTTATGATGCATTAAGCATGTTCATATGAGTTACTTAAGGTAATACAAGCTAAGAGTTTTTGAATCCATCAAGTTTTAGTGTTCGATTTTGCAAGGGTCATCTTTGAACAAGTATAACTCGATGTTAATGTGGTATTTTGACTGATTTAGACCCACCAAATTGTAAAAAATCGAATTAGCTTTCCAACGATATCAATTTTGCCTTAATCTAATACCCGAGCAAAAAGTTATGCCCATTTTCGTGAGAGACAGTAAGCATAGGCGATTGGTTAGGCGCCGCCCAACCCAAGCATAAGCGATCACTTGGGCGCCGCCTAAGTCAATTCTAGGTGTCAAAAACACTCTGTCTTGAGTTATTTTAAAGGTAATTAAGTCTTTAAATACTCCTTACACGTCCCTAAACTTAACCCTACGAAATATATATCTTCTAAACGTACTGCAATCCTATTTTCATCTCAAAGCTCATCATCCAAGAGCACTAAAGGAGAAAAACAACTAGGGTTGCATAATTAAGCTTGAAGATCCGATTTCAAGTAAATTCCTCCTTCAATCATCAAGAATCTTCCTTCTAAGGTATGCGTAGTGTTCATCTACGGATTCCTTTCGTTCATGAAGTTTAAGAATTAATCTTTAAAATATAAAAGCTTGGTTGATTGTGGTGATATGATCATACCCATGTTGATACTTGATTATTTTTCTCTTTTTCATTATAAAGTATGATTTCTATATTGTTGGGTGTTGATGATCATGTTGTTGATATTGGGTGATTCCCAAGATGGAATCTTTATATGTTTTTTTGAATTCATGATATCATATGAGTTGGAAACATGTAAATTTGGTTGTTCATGATGTATAATTTGATGAATTCACCTATGCTTAAGATGTGCATGTAAGGTGTTTGATAAAATGCCTAAGGAACTAGAAATAATGCAATATAGCTAAATTATGACTAAGTGAAGGATTCATGATATGCCCTTACGTTCCAATGACTTCTATGTTGTTAATGTTCCTTGTAAATGTTGTTGGAATACTCATGAACTATTCTTATAAGATTATGCTATGTTTACTTGCAAATCCTACTTATGAACAAGATGCATGATAACCATGCAATCCACATGAACTTCCATGCTATTAGTATGTGTTGCCAATATGATTATGCAACGAACATGATATTAAGATTGTGCAAGTACTTCCATGTGCTATGAAATACTTTCCATGTAATACATTGTTGATAACTATGCTTAGTATGAGATCCCTACTTATGATATTATAAATTATGGACTCTACTCTTATGATCAAGTCAGTCATGTGTGTCAGTTTCCTTCTATCGAGTCCTGGGGGTACTTGTACCCGAAAACTATAGTTGTGTGCCTAGATCCATGTCATGTTTCACGATATCCGAACTCAAGCTATGATTTCATAGACTTCAGTCAGTCATGTGACTCAGGAAAATCTCATGATCTTAGTTAGTTGTCAGATATCAGTAACATTCCGCCAGTCAACGAAATTCAGTAAGATCAAGTCATGTACAGTCAGTTATTCATGTACAGTCCCTCCAGATGGGAGTAGAGGTTAGCACCGAGTGAACCCAAGGATGGGAACTCACCCGCTAGTTCAGGGTATAATTCTTAGTAGCAATCCTTGTGTTCCAGAACTACGTAGCCAGCGTAGGTTGAGACATCTTAACCCGTCAGCTTAGGGTTGATGAGGTGGCTTAACCCGTCAGTTTAGGGTTACCACCGTTCTCATTGAGTACCCACCAGATAAGGGTCACTCACAGCTGTCCTTACCAGTGACGCGGTATTGACACCCCTCCAGTCGGGGCAGAGATTGAACCCCAGTTTAGCCATAACGGTATACATGGGGCATGTTGATTAAACACTACCTCCCACAATTTCAGTAACAGTTTCAATAAAAGAACTTAGGGCATTCTTCAGATTTTAGTATATATAGGACTGTCAGATACAGTTATCCATGTTATCAGTTTCAGTATTAGTCTCAATAAAAGAACTCAGAGCATTCTTTAGATTTCAGTATATACAAGACTGTCAGATACAATTAATCTATGTTATCAGTTTTAGTATCAGTCATGACAGTTATCAGTAAACTATGTATTAGTTTACAGGTCATGCTATCACGTATTCATGGTCCCAGTTTCTATATATGTGTGTTTGCACTCCCACGTTCATATTAGTCAGTTGGTGTTGTTCATGCATGAAACCCATTATGTTCAACCTACCTTTCTCGTATACTCAGTACTCCAGTTGTACTGACGCATTTGTGATATGGTTTTTTTTTTCATGTTACACTATAGGTTCCGAGACAAAGCTCCAGCCCAGCAATAGCAGTAGCGTTCCAGTCGCAGAGACACAGTGAGTCCTCATTGATTCGGGGATAATATGATTTGATTCATTTATTTATTCTTTAGTTCAGTTTTACGAAGTTTGTTGGAGACATGTTCCTTCAACTCCTTATTCAGACAGTTTAGAGGCTTTCGGATTTACTTTCAGATTTACGTTCAGATTTAGTTATTTTGGGTATTTTCGCCCACATAATGGTATTCAATTGAACCTTATGACCTTACAGTTTCATGTATTCCGCACTATTATATCATGATTTGCAGTATATAGGTACAAATATTAGTCATGGATTAGTTTGTGGTCCCTCGGGGTCATGAGAACCGTGTAGCATTCCGGTTCAGCAAATCGAGGTGTTACAGAGTTCTACTCACCTAAATTTGATTTTGTAAATTCTTATGAGTTCCGTATCATCTTAGCTAACTAGAAATCAAATTAAACACCTCTAAGATTGCCTAAATCATTCTTAGATTTACCCAGATCATACCCTGCTTTGATTTCACTTGAAACTAGCCTAGCCTAGCCTAAAATTTATAACTTCCAAAATTGAAAAGAATTTTAATATGAGATTTTCAATGGGAGGTTTATACATAACAATAGAAATGGTCATTACAACAGAGACCAATTTACCCATCATTTGTCCCTTAATGATCAAACATGAAAAATAGGCTAAAATAAGGATAGTAGAGAGTACCTACATCCTCAAACAATTATGACTAATTGTCCCGCTTATACTTCTTCTCATAAGTAGCATACTTAACTGGATGATGCTTCCATTGAACCTTAACTGAATGAATTTCCTTCGTTCTAAATTTCTGAACATTCCAAGCTGGAATCTCTACTAATTCCTCCTTGTGAGTCAAGTTCGTATCTTAAAGAACCGATTTTCACTTAATGATGTAGTCTTTATCCCCATGGTACCTTTTGAGCATAGAGACATAAAATACTGAATGGACTCCTGAAAATTTCAGTGATAGAGCTAACATAAACGCAATTGAACCTTCCTCTTCAAGAACCTTGAAGGGGCTAATATACTGAAGGCTGAACTTGCCCCTCTTCCTGAACATCATAACTTTCTTCATGGGAGACACCTTAAGAAAAACTTGCTCGCCAACCTTGAAGTCTATGTCTCTTAACTTATGATCCACATACTCTTTCTACCTATTTCAAGTATCCAACAACTTCGTTTGGATGAACATAACTTTCTCTTGATCCTCCTTTACCAAGTCAGTGCCTAAAGGTAGAACATCTTTATCCTTAAACTACCAAATATGTGACCTACACTTTCTCTGTAGAGTGCCTCAAATGGTGTCATATCAATTCTAGAGTAATAGTTGTTGTTGTATGAAAACTCACACGACAGAAGAAACTGATCCCGATGACAACCAAATACAATCACGTAGGCTCTTAAAATGTCCTCTAGTGCCCGATTCATCCTCTTTGATTATCCATTAATTTGAGGATGAAAAGTTATGCTAAATGTAAGTTTGGTGCCCAACTCCTCATACCACCTGTCCTAAAGTTTAGAAGTGTATTTTGCATTTCTATTAGAAATGATGGTAAGTGGAACCCCATAAGGTCTCATAATCTCCTTGACATATATTTTAGCTAATTATTGAGAGTTGTAATATACCCAAACCTATAAGAAGTAAATTGATTTCATCAATCGATCTATTATCACCCAAGTGGATTCATATTTTCCTAAAGACTTAGATAGACCTACTACAAAATCCATAGCAATGTTCTCCCATTTTCATTTAGGTATAAGCATTCTCTAAAGCAACCCTACAGGCCTTTGGTGCCCATACTTCACCTACTAATAATTTTGACCCTTGGACACATAGTCCACTATGTCCCTTATTGTTTTGGGCCACCAATAAAGTTGCCTCAAGTCACAGTACATCTTTTTTGTACTTGAATAAATAGAATATTATGAACCATGGGCCTTCAAAAGTATATCACAAATTAAATCACCACCTTGAGGAACAAATAACTGTAATGACCCTTCAGGTCATTTCTCATATTACTACTTATCTTCATTGTTAGGTCTTCTCCATAGCTGCCCCAAATCATTTATGACTTGTTGAGACTGACGATTTGATTATCGGGCAGTTCGTTTGTTTTTTAGAACCAATTCTCTGTTTAGAAGTCCTCGCTGATTCCAAATGGCCACTGAAAAAAAGATTTAGTAAAATAATCTTAGATGTAAATTCTAAATATTCTAGTAGATCTAGAATATTAAGTTTAGGCTAGGTAGATCTTTGGTTTGGGTCCCAATGCACCCGAACTTAACACGACCTGTTGGTCCAAAAGTTCAAAAATGGTAAGTATGGGTGTGGGACCCATATTTGGATTAAACAACATCCAATGGAAAATACAACTTCACCAACGCATCTGGAACATCAAATTTAGTGGGTTTACATAGTTTATTTGCAAAAATCAAAGTCCAAATGAGTTTCGAGGGTCAAAAACAAGTTTTGACTTTACTAGTACTGGTGCATGTCAATTGCAGTAAGGCTTATGGCGATTTACCTAGTGTGAAAACGACCCCTAGGATCTCTATAGTAATATCTCCTTACCTGTAGGGGCTATATATAGACCCTAGGATGCATTTAGGATATTTTTCCTTCATCTTTGAGACCTAGACCCCCGAAATGAGTGTGGTAACTCAAAATTAATCATTGTGGGTGACTTGGGACATTGATTAGCACCTTTTATTGTGATTATCTTCAAATATAAGGTAAGAATTCATCACTTTATTGATGAATTTAAGAGTTTTTGACTCAAAAACCCAAATTCAATTAGGGCTTGATTTTAGCCCAATGCGTACTTGGTTTGAACCTATTTCTTGAGGTTTATGATTTCTTGTTGATGTATGAGTATCGAGTTGACCTCGAAAATGCATTTTCCATAAGTGGGATCCACTTGGTGCTTTTAGTGTTATTTTGGACCCGAAGCACAATGGTGTAATATAAGTATCGTTAGATTTTTATTGATGAATAGATTATGATTTTGATAGTGTGATGACATTTTTGAGATTGTGTAGTGAATATGGATATTGGTGATGATGTGAGAGTTTGCGGTATGGGTTTGAGGTAGGCTTCTATCTACTATTCTTCATAGATAATGTATGATATATATTGTGTGTGAATGTGAATGTTAGGATTGATTATGATTAGAATAGCTTAGCCTTAATTATTAATGTTTGGGGATTAGATAAGGGTTTTAAACCTGTAAGGGGGTATGTTTATGAACCTTTTAGAATCCTATGGCCTTCTCCTTAGAAGTGAGAAAATTTGTAGTATGGACATTATATAATAGTAGGATTGGGACGTGGTTTAAGTTTTGGAATCATGGGTTAGTAAGATTAACCTGGTTAGGCTAGTCTAGTAGTCTTGAAACCATAATTTGGGTAGAGTGGCTTGAATGCCCATGGTTCTAGGCGGAGTTCCTATCTTAGGATTGATTATGTCTTCCTTGACATCTAGAAGTTGAACTAGATATTTAGCCTAGTTTAAGGCATAACTTGCTTAGATATGGAAGTCGAGGATTAGAAGTGGGATTGTCTGGCCCACTTAGGCCAAGACTTATGTTAGCCTTAGGGATTTAGTTGTAGATGCTAGGCTTAGTTAAGACTATTAAGCCTTTAGAATAAGCTTACTTTGTGTTGTGGTGAATTGTGATAGTATTTTCCTCGGATAATGATGAAATGGCTTATGGCCATGATTTTCTTATAGAAATTATATTGGGCCTTTAGAGATGCCGTTTTCTCTAAGTTATGATAATTGGCCTATAGAGATGATATTTCCTCTTAGTCATGATATTTGGACTATAGAGATGCTATCCTTCTTAGATATGATAGTTGCCTTATAGAGATGTTATTCCTTATAGTCATGATGTATGATCGATAGATAGGAGATGCCTCCTAGATGTGAGATGCTTATAGATAAATTACACCTCCTAGATGTGAGATGATCACAAATAAGCTTTATGGCTTTTAGATATGTTATACCTCATAGTTAGGCTATGACTTATAAATATGAGATGGCTTACTATTAATATTACTGATATGAGTTCTGAATACGTACATGGGCCTGCGGTCATGATTATGATGTTATGATTATTTTGGACACAGTATTGGGCCAAAGGCAGTGCTATGATATGAGCTTGATAGTTGAGAAGTAATTATCCTTGTAAAGGATACGGTTATATCTTATGAATATATATATATATATGCATCTCTTCGATATGGGAAAGAGGAAGTTGCGATATGAAGTTTATGATTCCAATTTTGAATACAAGTGATGGCATGCATAAATTCGGTACATTCATGATTATTGTATTGGTGATTGATATAATTCCGATTAGCTTATAATCTTATTCTTGTTGTCACTAACTAAGGGCCAAAGCCTACTTACTACCTTAAGAATGAATTTCTTCACAGTAATAATCACCTAGCTTAATGGACAAATTATTTGTGTAAAAGTGGTTAATAGTGAAGTTTTATAAATTTGACCGAGATATATTCTGATCCATATTTTGAGACTAATATTTACTCCGATCATGAGATATTCTGACCCTTTCTACACTTTTATAGAGATATAGTCCCGTACTTCACTCCGAGCGACAAATATAAAAAAAAATTACATTCTTTTAACCATGGCTCGAGTCCTTACAACTATTATACATGCACTTACTAAGGATGTCCTATTGATGATGATTGATGAATTATGGAAATATACTCTACCTTGCTTCTCTTTTCATATTTTTTTACTTTAGCCTTCGTGGGGCTTGCACTTTACTTTAGACCTTGTGGGGCTTGCTCTCTATTATATGACATTGGTTTATATATTATGATGATAATATTAATACCCGGTAAGGATAAGGGATATTATGACATGTGATGATACCCGTCAAGACAGGATGATATAGTGATGATGATGTTGACACACGATAAGGTTGAAGGATATTACGATGATGTGATGATACCTATCAAGGCCAGAAGATATTATGATGATAAGACTGATACCCAATAAAGCTGGAGGATGTTGTGATGATTATATACCCAGCAAGGCCAAAGGTTGATTATGATAATGACAGTTATGCTGATGATGATTATGGTATTATGGATTCTATTGCATTTATTCTTGTATGCACATCGAATATCACTAGTATGCACCTATGTCTATTGGTTGGTATAGGATGGTTGTATAAATATGGGTGATGACTATGCCTTATGTCATTTTATATTGATTGAACTTTTC
Source organism: Capsicum annuum (assembly GCF_002878395.1). Taxonomy (NCBI): domain Eukaryota; kingdom Viridiplantae; phylum Streptophyta; class Magnoliopsida; order Solanales; family Solanaceae; genus Capsicum; species Capsicum annuum. Next base: position 28,092,709 of record NC_061116.1, on the reverse strand, counting down.
GAGCTTGGGTGGCAGGGGTATGCATATGTTCGGCTAGGTATTTGGTTGTCTGGAATAGCCAGTTACTCACGTTATTTTTTATATTATTACTATCATTGTTATAATAATTATTTTGGCTAGTTTATGACAGATTGGTCATTGATTTGGTATCGAGGTTTGAGGCATATTTACGACTTTTTCTATCTTATGATTACATTATTATACATGTTTGTCTCATGTTTAGACATATCAATTAGAAACCCTGAGTATGATAGTACTAGAGCTTAATAGGATTATAATGAGGCCTTAAAGGTGAAGACATGATGATTTGGTTATGCTTTGAGTTGATTCCATATCTAAATATGTGTGTGTGTATATATATATGCATAGCTATTTGTAGCTTTGGAACTGTGGTATACCCCTTCCTTCAATTATTTATATTGTATACTCATTTCTTAACCTTGTATATTTATGTGTATCTTTTTTCCGCTTATACTTTACATATTGTTTAGTGATATACGGTACAGTGTTGAGATTTATGAATATGTCTGGAATAGGATAGTTTATCCTTGTTACTTCTTTTGTCTTAATATGTTAGTCTCTTGGACATGAATATGATAGTTTATCCTTATTACCTTATTGGCCGTCTTATATGGATACTGGACATTTGAGTGTAGTTTTTATTCTATTTTATATATTCTATATATCTACTTTATATTTAGAGCTCATTTGGCAGTTGCCTAATGAGTATCATTCATTTAGTACTCATACTATAATTCTGCAGCCTGCAGAATATAGTATGGATTGCGCCATTGATATGTGTGTCGTGCAGAGCAACCATGATTCGAAGACTAAGAGTGAGCTTTTGATGTTCAGAGTATTTCTTACCTCCCTCTTATGTACTAGATTTGTCTTTATTTTGTATTTGGAGATAAGTTGTATCAATGTAGCTTATTTTGTCTATTCCACTTTTGTACTCTTGTTATATTATAGGCTCTTGTATTGATATCACCAGGTTTTGGGACTTTATTATGTATTTATTCTCTTATTTCATGTATTTCATATTCTTTTCTATTTATATGTGGGTAGTCCTTACTAGTCGTTCCGGACTACGGGGTTGGCTTTCCTATTAGTGCGTTTTAGTAGGCACCATCATGACCCAAGAATTGGATCATGACAAATTGGTATCAGAGTATAGTCTTCACCGGTCTATTATTACAAAAGCTAAGTGTTATTAAAGTCCTATGGATCAGTGCGGAGACGTCTATAACCTATCTTCGGAAGGCTACAGTTACATTCTTAGAAAATTCACTTCTTGACTCCTTATCATGGGTCCACATTGCTATGAACCTCGAACATATTATTTGACTCTACTCTGTCCCTAATGGACGATGTAATATGGTCAAAAGATGTGGATGATACTTTGACATGTGTTTTCAGACTCTACTCTGTCCCTAACCTCAAACATATTTGACTCTACTTTGTCCCTAACCTCGAACATATTTTTGCTTATCTTCGCTGTTATGGCTTCTCCACAGCTGCTCCAAATCATTTAGGACTTGTTGGGACTGACGGTTCGATTACCAAACAGTTCATTTGTTTTTTAAAACCAATTACCTGTTTAGAAGTTCTCACTGGTTCCAAATAGCCAAGCAAAAACTTTAATAAAACTATTTCAGATGTAAATTTTGACTGTACCAGCAGATTTGAAATGTCAATTTTAGGCTAGGTAGACCTTTGGTTTGAGTCCCAATACACCCAAACTCATTTTGACCTGTTGGTCAAAAAGTGGGAAAAAGGTAAGTATGGGTGTAGGACCTATATATGATCTAAATGATCTCCAATGGAAAATCATACTTCACCAATGCGTTTGAAACATCAAATTTAGTGGGGTGGCATAGTTCATTTGCAAAAATCAGAGTTCGAATGAGTTTTGAGGGTTAAAACAAGTTTTGACTTTTCTAGTGCTGGTGCATGGCGATAGCGATGAGGCTTATGGCAATATCCCTAGAGCGATAGCGATCCCTAGGATCACGATAACAATATCTCCTTACCTGTAGGGGCTATATATAGACCCCAAGACGCGTTTAGGGCATTTTCCTTTCATCTTTGAGACCTAGAAATCCCAAAATGAGCGTGGTAAACTCAAAATTAATCATTATGGGTGACTTGGGAGCTTGATTAACATCTTTTATCATGATTATCTTTGAATCTAAGGTAAGATTTCATCACTTTATCGATGGATTTCATAGTTTTTGACTCAAAACCCCAAATTCACTTAGGACTTGATTTTAGCCCAAAGTTTGCTTTGTTTTCACCCATTTCTTAAGGATTATGATTACTTGTTAATATATATATGAGTGTTGGGTTGACCTCAAAAATACGTTTTCCATAAGTGGGACCCACTTGGAGTTTTTGGTGTCATTTTTGGACCCGAAGCACAATGGTGCAATATGGGTATCGTTAGACTCGTATTGATAAGTAGATTATGATTATGATAGTGTGATGAAATTTTGGTATTGTAAAGTAAAGATGGACATTGGTGATGATGTGAGATTTTGTGGTTTAGCTTTGTGATAGGCTTCTGTCTACACTTCTTTATAGATGATGCATGATATATATTGCATGTGAATGTGAATGTTAGGCTTAATTATAATTAGAATAACTTAGCTTTGATTATTAATATTTAGAGATTAGATGAGGGTTTTGGACTCGTAAGGGGGTATGTTTATGGCCCCTTTAGAATCCTATTGCCTTCTCCCTAGAAGCGAGAAAATTTGTAGCATAAACACTATATAATGCCTAGGATTGGGACATAGTTTAAGTGCTGGAATCATGGGTTAGTATGATTAACCTTGGTTGGGCTAGTCTAGTGGTCTTGAAACCGTAATTTGGGTAGAGTGGCTTGAATGCCTATGTTTCTAGGCGGAGTTCCTATCTTAGGATTGATTATGGATTCCTTGATATCTAGAATTTGAACTAGATACCTTAGCCTAGTTTGAGGCATAACTTCCCTAGATATGGAAGTCGAGGATTAGAAGTGGGATTGTCCAGCCCATTTGGGTCAAGACTTGTGTTAGCCTTGGGGATTTAGCTGCAGATGCGAGCTTAGTTGAGACTATTGAGCCTTTAGAATAAGCTTAATTTATGGATTGGTGAATTGTGATAGTATTTTCCCCGGATAATTATTAAATAGGTTATGTCCATGATTTCCTTATTGAAATGATATTGGGCCTTTAAAGATGCCATTTACTCTAAGTTATGATAATTGGCCTATAGAGACGATATTTCCTTGTAGGCATGATATTTGGCCTATAGAGATTCTATCCCTCTTAGATATGATAGTTGCCCTATAGAGATAGTATTTCTCATAGTCATGATGTATGACTTATAGATAGGAGATGACTCCTAGATACAGGATGCTTACTGATAAATTACACCTCCTAGATGCGAGATGATCACAAATAAGCTTTATGGATTTTAGATATGTTATGCCTTATAGTTATGCTATGACTTATAAATACGAGATGGCTTACTATTATGATACTGATATGAGTTTCGGATACATATGTGGGCCTAACACCGTGATTACGATGTTATGATTATTCCAGACATAATATTGGGCCAAAGGCTGTGTTATGATATAAGGTGGATATCTTAGAAGTAATTATTCTTGTAAAGGATACAGTTGTAGCTTATAAATATATTTATATGTTTATATACACATCTCTTAGTTATGGGACGGAGGAAGATGCGATATGAAGTTTATGATTCCAATGCTTGAATAATAGTGATGTCTGCATATATTCGGTACATTCATGATTACCGCATCGGTGATTGATAAGATTCCAATTAGATTTATTCTTATTCTTGTTGTCACTAAGTAAGTGATAAAACCCACTTCCTACCTTAAAATAGATTTATTTATAGTAATAACACCTAGCTTAATGAGTAAATTATATGTGTAAAAGTGGTAAATAGTGATGTTTTACAGATTTGACTAAGATATATTCTTGTCCATGTTTTGACACTATTATTTACTTCGGTCAGGAGATATTATGATCCTTTATACAGTTTTATAGAGATTTAGACCCAAAGTTTACTGCGAGAAACAAACTTACAAATTTACCCCCTTTTAGCCACGACTTGAGTCCGTGCACCTATTATATATACACTTACTAAGGATGTGATATTGATGATGAATGATGAATTATGGAAATATACTCTACCTTGCTTCTTTTTTCATATCTATTTACTTTAGCCCCGTCATGAGCCTTGTCATTTACTTTAGCCCTCGTGGGGCTTGCACTTTACTTTAGCCCTTACGGGGCTTACTCTCTATTATGTATCATTGGTTTGGATATTATGATGATGATATTGATGTCCAACAAGGCCGGAGGATATTATGACGATGTGATAATACCAGGCAAGACCAAAGGATATTATGATGATGATGTTGATACTTGGCAAGGCCAGAGGATATTATGATGATGTGATATTACTCGACAAGGATGGAGGATATTGTGATAATGATACTGATATCCGATAAGGCGGGAAGATATTGTGATGATTATATACCTAAAAAGGCTGGAGGTTGATTATGATGGTGACGGTTATGATGATAATTATGGTATTATGGATTCTGTTGCATTTATTCTTGCATGCACATCACCTATCATCATTATGCACTTATGTCTATCAGCTGGTATGGAATGATTGCATAGATATGAGTGATGACTATCCTTTATGTTATTATATGTTGATTGAACCTTTCGACCCTGGGGCGGTGGGGGTACGCATAGGCTCGGCTAGATATTTGAATGTTCGAAATATCCGGTTACTGGTGTTGTTGTTGATATTTTTATTATCATTGTTATAATCATTATTATGGCTAGTTTTTGATAGATTGGTCATTGATTCGGTATCGAGATTTGAGGTATGTTTCTGGCCTCTTTTTTCTTACTATTGCATTATTATTGCATGATGATTTGGGTTATGTTTTGAGTTGGCTCCATATCTATATGTTTATATATATATGTATATACCTAGTTATATGTAGCTATAGAACTACCATATATCCCTTCTTTAATTGTTCATATTGTATACTCATTCCTTGGCCTTATATATTTATATGTATCTTCCTTCTACTTATACTTTTTATATTGGCCAATGATATACGACATAGTGTTAAGGTTCATGAATATGATTGGAATAAGATACTTCATCCTTGTTACTTCCTTAGTCTTAATATTTTAGTCCCTTGGACATGAATAGGAGAGTTTATCCTTATTACCTTATTGGCGTCTTATATGGATACTGGACATTTAAGTCTAGTTTTCTTTCTGTTTATGTGTTATATATATCTGCTTTATCTTTGGAGCTCTATTGGTAGTTGTGTACTGAGTACCATTTATTTGGTACTCATACTACATTTCTGCAACCTGCAGATAATAGTACGTATTATCACTATTGATGTGTGTATCGTGTTGAGCAACCATGGTTCGGAGACTAAGAGTGAGCTCCTGACGTTTGAAGTATTACTTACCTCTCTCTTATATACTAGATTTGTCTCTATCTTGTATTTGGAGATAAATTGTATCAGTGTAATTTATTTTGGCTATTCCACTTTTATGCTCTTGTTATATTAGAGGCTCTTATACTGATACCGTCGGGTTTTGAGACTTTATTATGTATTTGATTCTCTTATTTCATCTATTCTGCATTTTTTATATTTATATGTGGGTAGTCCTTACTGGCCATTTTGTACTATGGGGTTGGTTTACATACTGGTGGATTTTAGGAGGCGTCATTATGACTCGAGAAATTGGGTCATGACAATAGCCTTCCTTTAAACCACAACACCCCATTCGCATCAAGGGTGGCGTCCGCTACATCCCCACCTACCATTTTATTCTAGAGTGCATTCAACCTCTTGTCCTTAAATTTCTTAGACTTAATCTTCTCTAGAAATATGGACTTCACCTCAATACTAGCCAATATTCCACCTCTTTCTAAGACCCCAAACTACATGCTCTGAGATGCTAGAGTTTGAAACTCTTTAGCTAATCATTGCCTAAACACCCTTAATAATGATAAACTACCCATACTTACAACTTTTTAGTTCAATGCATCTACCACTATATTGGCCTTACCCGAATGGTACTGAATAGTCACATCATAATCCTTTAATAACTCCATCCATCTCTGCTGGGTAAGAATCCCTTTGAGTAAACACTGCTGCAAGCTATATAGGTCTGTAAAGACCGCACATTTGACACCATATAGATAGTGTCTCAAATCTTTAATGCAAACACAATCACTACCAACTCTAAGTCATGGGTTGGATAGTTTTTTTCATGAGGCTTCAACTGCCTCGAAGAATAAGCAGTAACATTCATATCCTGCATCAATACAACACCCAAGCCCAAAAGTGAAGCATTACACAACACACTAAAGTCCTTACCTTTAACCGATAACGAAAGGATAAGCATTGTGGTCAAAAGTGTCTTCAGCTCTTAGAAGCTCTCGTCACATTAATAAGGCCAAGCAAATGGCACTTCCTTTTGAGTCAATCTTGTTAAGTGAAGAGCAATGGATGCAATGTTTTTGACAAACCTGCGGTAATAACTAGCAAGACCAACAAATCTCCTTACCCCGGTCACTAAACTAGGCCTAATCTAATTTTAGCTATCTGGATCTTCTGGGGGTCCACTATTAACCCTTTTTCAAAAATCACGTGCCCTAAGAAATCAACAGAAGTAACCAGAATTCACACTTTATAAATAAGGAAAATAACCACTTCTCCCTTAAAATCACCAAAATTATACAAAGATGGCCTACATACTTCTTCTTACTCTTAGAGTAGACTAGAATATCATCAACAAATACAATAACCAAAAAATCTAAGAATGATTTAAAGATACCGTTTATCAAGCTCACAAAGGCTACAAGAGTGGTTAGCCCGAAAGATATCACCAGAAACTCCTAATGACTATACTGAGTTATAAAAACTGTCTTTGGTATATCATTCGATCTAATTTTTAGTTGATGATAACCTAACCTAAAATCAATTTTAGAAAACATAGTCGCACCCTGCAACTGGTCAAATAAGTCATCTATTGTAACACCCCACATTTTTGGGCTAGACTTTGAATCGTCGTTCCCACATGTGTAAACTTTAATCCCATGATTTTTATATGAATACATGTGTCATGATAATTATCCTAATGTGTGAAGTTCTTTCGAGGTGAAAATTGTTCATAGAAATCACTTAGAACAAAGTTGAGCTAAGAGCCTTTGATTCAACCAAATCTTTGTATTCGATTCTACAAGAGTCTACTTTGAATGTATATAAATTTTTATATATGTGGAATTTTTCATATCAAGAACCACCATATGATAGATAATTGAGTTGGCTTTCCAACGATACCAATTTCGCTTTATTCCCGAGCGAAAAGTTATGGCTTTTTTCGTGAGAGGCAGTAAAGGTCCGCGATTTGGCCGCGTCGCTCTCTCAACAAGATAAAGGGCACTACGCGTAGATCTCTCCTCCCCGATATGGGATGTAATGCAGAGCTTATTCCCCCTCTGTTTCAGCTTCTTAAGGGTCAAAGGGCACTTTGGTCCTTTTTCCACAACCCCAAACGTCCAAGGCACGAATTATAACACCCAAAAGGGCATTATTTGCCCATCTTCCTCAAAATTTCTCACGTAGAAACCCTCCTCTTCCCAAGAACAAAATATTCAACTTTCCCTCCAAGAATTCAAGTATCCAAGCTCTAAATTCAAGTTTTTCTTCAGGGATTCAAGCTTCAATTACAAGAATTCATCAAATTAAGGTATGTGGGAGTTCATTCATGGGTCCCTTTCACCCATGGAGCTCAAAAACCTTTCTTTGATTTAAAAAGATGAGTTTTCTTTTATATTGAAGATGTAAATATTCAAGATGGATTTATTTTATGTTTTCCTTAGTGATTTGAACTCAATTCATGTCCAAGTATGACTTCATGGATAGTTATGTTATCTCATGCTTCAAGTTTCAATTTTCCATGTCATATTCAAGTGAATTTCATGTTAAACCCCCAATTTATGAATTTAGCCGTGTAATCATGTTGATTTCTCATGTTTAACACATTCCCATGTTCAAGTACAGGATTCTCACATGTTTGGTGGAATGTTTATGTTTCTTCGAACCATGATTCCCATACTACAGTTTTAAGTGTTAATATAGTGCTTTATGGTCATTTAGTGCTAGCGGGGTCACTTAGTGCTAGCGGGTTATGAACACCTGATACCTATGTATTTACTTACGCTTCAGATCTTTCAAGTAGTAATTCAGTGAAACCATGAGTCTTATTATTTACTTATATATTTATGATCATAATGAGGACTATCAGTTATCAGAAATAATGTTCAGTTAAACTTATATCAGTTTAGTACCAGTGTCAATTTAGTTGGGAGTAGGATTTAGCACCGAGCGAACCCAAGGATGGGGGCTCACTTGCAGTAGAGGGTGTGACCCTTAGTAGCAATACCTGAGTTACAGAACGACATAGCCAACTTAGGTTTGAGATATCCACCTTCCAGTTGAGAGTTGACACAGATCTCATGAGGGCACCAGCCAGTACAAGGTGACTCTTTAATCCTTCGGGACACCAGTTTAGTGGATCCACACAGCTAATGTTAGTACCCGTGGCACGATACTGACACCCTTCCAACTGGGGTTACAGGTTGGACCCCGATTAACTCAGATTGGGGCATGTCGATTCCATGATACCTCATACAGTTCTAGTCCAGTCATTCAGACTAAGTATAGTTCAATATTACATGATCAACATTCAAATATTAGTTAATTAGTATACAAATGTCAGTTAATTAGTATATACTAGTTAATCGGTATTCAGATGTCAGTTGATCAGTATTCAGATGACAGTTATTTAGTATTCAATCATCAGCTATTCAGTGTTCATATATCAGTTAGTCCGTATTCAGATATCAGCTACTAAGTATATAGACATTAGTTATCCCTTAATTTAGATTTCAATCATTCAGTCACACAAGCATCAATTATTCAGATAATTAGATCAGCCCAGTACATGTTATATTTGGTTTTGTATGTTCATGCATTCATTCTCAGTATATCAGTATATTCAGATCCTCGAGTTATATCAGTTTTCATCATATAGTTTCAGAACCATAAGTCATAAATGATCCTCAGTATAGTTTTACAACATGTTCAGCTTTACATGAGATTACATATAATATTCATGTTTTACCGCTTCCCAGCTTCAGTTCTACTTATTCTACAAAATTAAAGATTTAAGAAACTAAGTATAGTGATTCACCAGCTTATCATATAATGTTTGTTACTCATGTGTTAAGATACTTCAGCTTTCGGTTTATTTCAGTCTCTTGGTGAGTCTACTTGCACTAAGCATGCTTGTTTTAGGATTATATATGTAATCAATTTTACGGATTGCATTCACTCCTAAATACTTGATACATTCCAAAGTACTAATCCACACATATGTCTATATGCTACATTGTCTCATAATGTAGGTACCAGTTGTAGCCTACATATCAAACTCAGACAGTTTGTAGCTTTCAGCCAACAGGTGATGAGTTCTCCTATTCGAGGACTCCGGTCAGTTATTGTTCATGTACTGTATTGTATTTATTCATATGTATTGATTAGTGGTAGTTGGAGGCATGTCCCAGCTATCTATAGTCAGTATAGTAGAGGCTTCATAGATAGTCAGTCAGAGCCATGTAATGTAAATTCCAGTTCTCTCTTCAGTTTTATCAGGATGTAAACTTTATCAATATTATAAATATCCATATTATGTTATGACTATATTTCCGCATAGAAAACTTAGCTACTTTATATATTCTAAATCAGTTGCTCAAGAAGTATGCCAGTTTATGGGTTAGCTTGGAATCATTTATGGGTTCAAGCATTGTGTTACGACTACGGGGTAGTCTCGGGTCGTGACATCTATGCGAGGCAAGGGATATTATTTTGTGATAAACCTTATTCAACTGTCTATAATCAATGCTCATCCTCAAATTACCATGTTGCTTCTTAACAAAAAGGACTGAAGCACCCCAAGGTGAAACACTTGGACGAATAAAACCCTTGTCAAGTAGTTTCTGCAATTGAGATTTGAGCTCCCTCAACTCTGTTGGAGCCATTCGATAGAGAGAAATTGATATGAGGCAAGTGCTCTGCTCTAAGTCAATACAAAATGATATCGTTATCTGAAGGCATCCTCTACAGGCTTAATAAAAATACATCTTGTGATTTGACAACTACCGAAACTGAATCTATAGAAGGGATGCCACAATCACATCCCAGGGATGGGCTTAAAACATTGAGCACCTCTTCCTTACTAACCTTTTGGCTTGGACAAATGATATAATTCTCACTTACTTGGCTTTATAGGCACCCTCTCACTCTAGTTTATCCATTCTTGGCATAACTAAAGCCACTGTCTTAGCATTACAATTTAAAATAGCATGATATAGAGATAACTAGGTCATACCTAGAATTGCATCAAGTCTAACATAATTAGAATAATCAAATCTACCCAAGTTCAAAAACCCACAAATAATACAGAACAAGAACGGTAAACATGGATTACCAACACAAACTCACCAACCAAATTAGACATATAAATAGAGTAATCAAGTACATCATAAGAATAAGTAGACTTCCAATCAAATAAAATAGAAGCCATTTGGTCATAACTAAAAATATACCTGTGATTACCGTATCAGAAGCCTGGACATCATCCTTTTCCAAAAATGCATAACAATGAGCTTGGTCATTAATTAAAGTTAACTCCTTTTCCGACTGTACTCCTCCCCCTGTGCCGCCATTTCTTCGACCACCCTGGCCACCTACTGATTTTTTCATCCACCTTGTGGATGACCACGACCATTAATTCTCCTTCTCTACTTGCTAGAACTATAGCCCGAGTCTACTATTGCACCTGGGAATTCCCCCATATCATATGACACTCTCTCTTAAAGTGACCAACCACACCACAATAATAAAATCCTTACTCAAGAGAAGGCCGATTAGTAGAATAGTAAGTAGCCCCTTGGCACATGACATTATGTGCCTGAGAAAAAACCTTAGTTGGAACCACAGTAGAAACTGGTAAGTTTGACTAAATCAGGAGGCCTGAATAGGCCTGATGACCGTGTCCATTAGAGAAAGACCCACTAAAATTCCAATATTGCGAGACTTCTTGGCTAACATCTTAGACTAACCCACTTGCATAACCCCACTAACTACTTTATATAATCTGGCACTTTATTGAACCTTTTTCTTCCAGAAATCATATGCGCAAACAAAACCTGTAGATCATAATTTAATCCCCTAACATAGAGTCGAATCCTCTCTTTCTCAGTAGTCAACTACTGAGTAGCATAGCGAGACAAAGCATGAAACTTAGCCTCATATGCCACAATAGTCATATCACCCTACTCCAATGCCAAAAATGCATCCTTTTTATGATCCCGTAGGGCTCGTGGCACATACTTCTCTAAGAACAAGGCATGAGACTACTCTCGGTTCAATAGAAGTAAAATAGGTGATCGACATTCAATGTATGCCTTCCAATATTCACTACAAGAAAATGCTTTATTTATGACCAACATTTAGGAATGAATTAATAATCTCTCTAAACGTACATGTATAAGGATGAGACTATATGTCGGTCCTTAATATTATATTATATTTTATTGTGAAGGTACAAAATCTAGTTCCTAAAATAATTTGTAACGGGTCCTAAATCATAATTCAGAGTCTTTAACAGGAGATAATATCGCCAAAATTTAATATTAAAATTTTAATAATATATTTTTATTTCAGTAAATATATATTATGCGCCAAATTAAACTTTTAATTTTTTTGAAAATGCTAGAAACCCTTTGTTTTTCTCAAACAAACACAGCCAACTGGTTGCAAATTTTTACCCTAGCATCAATCGCGTATATGCCCAACGAGTAGTGATGGATGTGCAGCTTTGCCAATTGTACGCAACTTTGCCAATTATTAAAGGGTTTATTCTTCGCTATTGTGGCTTCTTCCTTGGGTTACTGCAGATTTGCCTTAATCCCTGTTCATCTCTGTCGAACGAGAATTCGAGGTATGCTTTCTAAACCAATTAGTTGCTTTTTTTCTTTCAAAATTGTTCTAAATTCGTTTTATTGCTTGATTGTTCGAGCTACTCTTGTTCTTCCTATTCTCTATTTAGAATCTTTTATTTTTTTTTCTAATTTTTATAATTAATAGGTAATTTACTATGAAATATATAAATTTGTGGATGGTCAATTAGGATGAATTGGTATCTTGGTACTCGCGGACAAGTATAAGATTATTGGTATCTATTATTGCAATAAGGATTGGATCTATTCATTAGGACGAATTTGATTCTTCTTTTCTATTTTCTGATACAATTTTGATGATGTTCAGTTTGAAATTTGTATAGATAGGTTGCTTGTCTCCCCTTAATGTTTTGTTAATAATAGTCTTATTCGAAAATTTGCACTTTTTCTATGAAATCAAACTATGCACTTTTGATCAATCTGCTTGTGAAACATTAGTTGTAATGAATAACGTTGCATAAAAAACATAATATCAGAATCATCAATACATAAATACAAGATGGCGTTACTGAGTGTGTGAAGGTTACATTAAGTAATGTACAATTTTCTATCATTTCTTCTCAACTTGATTTTTGCTATAATTTCACTAACCCAACTAGCAACTATAATTGAAGAATTAACAATGTGAGTGAAAGATTAAAGAAGATTTAGAAAATTTCAGAAACTTTGCTCTTTTTAGGTGCCTTTGGCCGTGTGCTCATCATGCTTTGCCTCCGAGCCACATCCCGCACCTTTTGAGGTGCCTAGATACCAGCCTAAATGCAAAAGATGACATAGCCAGGTGAATCAAAGGTGAAATCAGTATGCTTCTATTTCTGTCTAGAAAGTTGCATTATGACAGTTACTAATCTCCAATAAATTAATCCCACTATTGTCAAACTCGTGCTTGTGTATTTCCTGAATACTCTGATAATCATATGTGAATACCATATTTGTACCCTGAAACAAAGCAACTAGTAGCATTAAAGTGAGCTACTTAGGTGTTCACCAGGTGAGTTCCAAGCTTCCACCATAAAGATGGAATTCGACTCACCATGTCCTTTCTGTTTGTAAAAGAAATTAGACTAGAAAGGGTTTATTTTAAATGTATCAAGCAGGTTGTACTGCCTAAGGACTTGTAGTGCCATGTTCCTTGCAGCGTAGAAGAGAACAAACAACAGAAAGTAGATCTATGTTGTCAATGCAAGATGATTTTAACCACAACAATAAGGTTATTTCTTATGTAGAATATTTTAAAAATAACAGGTTTGTAGGGTCAGTTTTAGATGTTTACTGGGAGCTTCCACCTGTGGTTGGTCCTTCATTAACTCATCAGACGAGATATGATCCGGCTCGTGCATCAAGTCCTATTGTTGATGATGACAGGTATGGCTTGTTTTGGAGGCTTGGTTTATCTGGACCGGAGGCATCTGTATTCAATTGTTGCACTCAAATATTATTGATATTATAGAGCATTAACATGTATTTCTCTTTTGTTTTCACAATTGACGTTGTATTCCATATGCTAAGTCTTATATTTTATACATGAATTAGTTTTCAGAGAATTTCCAAATTTTTCTTTTCCATTATGATGGTCGAACAACTGAGTGGGATCAATTTGAATGGTTTAAGCGTTTAATTCACATTAATGTTAGGAAGCAGAAAAAATGGTGTGAGTTTGAGTTTATTTATTATCTTTTGTATTCCAACTCTGTTTTTTTTCAAGATTTCAAGAATAATGTGAAAGAATTAATTTTTACCAATTCAGGAAGTCCCATTTAGTTAGCGCGTTCTGCTTCATGTATAGGATGTAAAATGATGAGAATGTTTTTGTTTGAATAGAATAACTAATCCTTTGATTTTTATATACGATGATACCATGAAACAATTTTCGCTATCAGATCATAAAAAATAGCTAATGTAGTTGTCCATAAAAAGTGATCTGCGTAACCTGAAAAGTACCACATGCATGTTACTATGTTAGAACTGGTTAAAATGCATTGATAGTGTAAAATTTCTTCATATTATAAGTGTATATAAGTTAAATCAAATCTCTTTCATCCATAATTCGTTATTGATTTCCTATGACAAGTGGTATGCAAAGAGGTTTCTGCAACCCGATGTTGGAGTTGCGCACTTCAATGCAGAGAGGTATGTGATTTTCCATTGTTCTATCTGTGGTGTGATTTCTTATTCTTTTCAAATCAGAAAAAGAAAGTGTTTGACGTCCTTATAATATTCTTCCATGTGAATATCTTTATCTGTATATGGAAGATGTATGCAACTAGTTAAGAAACATGGCCTAAGCATCTCTCAGCCTGGTCTTAAACCCAATAATGAACTCATATGGCAGATGACCAAGAGGAGGGGTGACAGAGAAGTTCACAAGAATGTTAATTGTCACACACATATGGGTGGAACTTCTCTTCTACTTGATAATATTTTTTCCTAATTTTGATGAAACCACTCTTAAAGTTAACATCTGTTGGTGGTAAATAGGGATACGAAAGAGAAATCGGGCTGGTGCAGTGATCCACATTTGCCTTCTTATGCAGAGTACTCCCTCTTTTCTCTCTCTAATGTATGCAAACTGCTGGTTGCAATTTTACTTATATAGCTCAATTGAGTGATAATATGCCTAAAATAGATTTTTGATCTAAATTAGAACTCATTTGTTATGGTCAAACTCAAGTAATATGCCTATATTATCCTTTCTTTTGAGATAGTATGTAACTTATAACTAAACATGTGCTTTAATAAGTCACTTCCGCCATTCGTATTACTAAGCAAGCATTTCTGAGTTTATTTCTAGTCCATCTTATCTTAACAACATCACTAAAGTGGAACTCGTTTAATGCGCCTTCGACTAAAGTGAGCCTAATAATTTACTTTCCTGCATCAAAATGAATTATTTGACTATTTAAGATAAAGCCAAGAGCAAAAGATAGCCTTGAATCTTAACCGCAGCTTTCGCAAGGCTATGCTAGTTCATCAAACTGTATTTTCTCCGGTTAGGTTAGTAGGGAAGCACTACTAAGTATTGCAAACTTGGTTAAGCTATGCACCCTGATGGCAGTGACATTCCCCGTGCAACTTTGTGCATCAAGCAAGACCTAATAGCGGTGACTAATATATCTAGTCTTGTGTTGGTTATTTAATCTGCTAGTATTTTTAGGTTTTGTGTCGCTTTTGTCCTATCATTTTGTTTTTTTAAAGTTAGGGGGGCATGGAGGGATCTGAGATATTTATATATTATTTGGTTAATATTGTACTAGTTGTTCCTTTAATTACAAGACAATATAAATCATTTTTATTTAGAACAACATGCCATTGGTTGTACCTTTTTTCCTGTATTTCACAAGATCTTGAAATTTTATCTAAAAATTTTCCAGAGTATGACATACACAACCTAATTTTGCTGGGTAAGCACTCAAATATACGATATGATCTAATCGAGTTTCATGTAGAATTTTTCCTTTAGAAAACTGATTATACAAGACTCTTCACTGGCAAATATTTCGATGCTTTTATCATTAATATGCAGCTTATAGCTATTATCTTGGTCCATCTTTTTATACATAATTTTGTGGAAATAATGGCTCCTGTATTCTCTCGTGAAGCTTGGCGATGTGTTTGGCATATGATTCAGGTAGTTTTTACACTTGATATCACTTCCTCTCCTCTCAATTTATGTTTCTGTAATGTTAAGCTAATGCTTGTGCTTTGATTTGATATTTGGTTATAGAATGATATGGTGCATGGATGGGGATTGGATTTTGCATTAAGAAGATGTGTAGAGGTTAGTAGTTCTCCTAGATACATTCTTATGCACGAATGGTGGTGACTTTATTTTGTACTCATTTCTTTTAATTTGGTATGCACTATTTTCCTCCTTTCCAGTATCTTCCTTCCCCGGTATATCTGTATTCTCTTTAGTTATCACCATCTGGTCCACCTGAATTGATGAGCTAGCATCCCCTTCCAGTACTTCTTGTGTCATGCCTTTCTTCACTAGCTGCGTCTCTAGTTCTACTGCCTTTAGCTTTAGATCAGTTATATTCAACTTTGGATCTGCCTCTTTAAGCTTTGAACCACCCACACCCAGCTTTGGGTTCATCAATTTTACCCCGACACCTTCATTCTGTGGGACTGCCGCCACGACACCTGGAGCTACTATTCCATTGGTGTGTACATGCTCTGCTGCAACAGGTCTCTTCACTCATGAGGATCCACTAGCTCCTTATTTAACCTTAGTCACGGTCTCAGTCAGATCTTTCCTCGGTCGACCTCTACCTCGCTTCGCCATTGCTGATTTGTGTTGTGTTGGCAAGAAGGCCTAAGAACCTTTTTTTTGGTAAAGGGAGAAATTTTATTAGAAACTAATAATATTCTTTACAAGGTATTGGGGCAATAGTGCCCAGGAGCAAACTAGTAGAACTGGAAGCAGACACAGTATCATCAGATATATGTCTAAGAAGCTTAAATGTTCCTATCTCCTACTTGTTTTAATGCATATTACCACAGGTAAGGTCTCATAATGCTCATTCAGTTGTCAAGCTTCGGCTTTTCTTGAATCATAAACAACAATGCTTTCATACTTATACTGGAGTTTTACCTATGTTAACATTTTACAGTAGTTCTCACTTCATCCCAAAGAAACATGTAAGTAGTTTAGTTGATCTAGTTAATGCTTGTATTTTCTCCTTTTCTGTGAATCAAACAATACAAATTAAAAGGAGGCGAGTATTTTTTTTATATTCATCTCATAGATGGAATTAGTTTCAACTCTGTGTACTTGTTTTATCCATTGGCTAAGTCAGTTATTCATTGCTACACTATGTTCCAACTCTTTGCTTCTTACATATATTATATTATATAAAAATAGTTATTAATTGTCTTTCCAAAATTTTCTTCTTACAGATTTCTGAAGATTGAAGTTACAAGTGAAGATGCAAGTTTAGAAAATACACAAACTCATTATTATTGTACTAAGAACGTTACGTAAAACTTGACATCATATTCTAGCTTGGGATGTTAATTGGTTAAGTTTTTTTGTTTAGCAAATATCAAAACTATCAACATCATATTCTAGCTCGGGATATTAATCGGTTAAGTTTTTTTTGGTTTAGCAAATATTGAAACTATTGACATTATATTCTAGCTTTGGATGTTAATTGATTAAGGTTTTTTTTGTTTAGCAAATATTGTAAATATATTTATTATCCTTTGGTATTTTTAGTAGCAATTTTATATTTAGCAATGAAATATATGAATTTTATGATTTCAGTAGCAATCTAGGACGAGTTAGTTGCTAGTCTCTAAAGGTTAATTTAGGATGAGGCAATCGCACCTCTCAAAAGATTAATTTAGGATGAGTTAGTTGCTCGTCGCAATAGAGTGATTTAGGATCAGGTAGTTACTCATCACAAAAAAGGTTTAGCGACCAGAAAATAACTATTTTTTAAAGATGAAAATCATCTATTTGGAATGAGAAATATAGTCTCTAAAAGTATTTTTGAGATCGGATATGTTACCATCTCTAATGCCATTTAACGATCAGTTAGAGTACCTCGTCGCAATTGACCTTTAGCGAAGGAGGCTATTAAGACGAGCTGCGACCATCATTTTCCCATCCTAAAAGATCATTTGCGATCAAAATTGGACTTTTAGGGACGGAAATTACCTTCCCTAAAGGCTATTTTTCTTGTTCTGGCTTTAAGGCCATAAGTGACACCAAGCTAACCCATAGTCTCGCACAAGCTGTAGATACTGCCAGGAAGATAACAAAATACTGTGTAGAAGTCATTTAATAAAATATCAAAACAAAGTTAAGTGTACTGAAAATCATTACTGAAAACATACTAACTATCTAACTGTTTGAAAGCCTCTAAACATGATGAGTTGTTGGGACAGGTCTCCAACTAACTCTAAATACTGATATAACATGAAATGAAATACTGGAAAGCATGGATAACAATATGACTAGTCCTTGACTGATGAAGACTCACTAATGCTTCATCTAAGTGATACAGGAATGAACTACGTGCTATCTGGGAATTAAATGTTTGAACCTATGTTATAAGACAACATAGCACAAAAGAGAGTATATGGTCAGTACTTTAAATGTACGGGTATGCGAGATAGAAACTAGTTGGTATACATATAGGTACAGAGCAAGCATACATGAACATGTAAAACAAATGCAAGACTAAGCATAAACACGTACTGAAATGATCTAAACGACTGTATAGCTAATATATGGACAATTGGTCATGCAAACATGAACTGATATAATTTGAGTACTGAACTAAAATAGTGGGAGCTAACATTTAACCGACATTCCCCAATCTGATCTAATCGGGGTCCAACCTATAACCCCAGTTGAAATGGTGTTAGTACCTTGCCAAGGGTACCCACACTGGCTAAGTGGATCCACTAAACTGGTGTCCCAAAGGACTAGGGTGTCAGTCTTCTATTAGCAGGTGTTCCCTAAGAGAGTGTCAGTCTTCTACTGGTGGGTGACCTCTCATAACCTACGCTGGCAACGTAGTTCTGGAACTTAGGGACTTCTATTAAAGGTCTCAGTCCTCTACTGGCGAGTGAGCCTTCATACCTAGGTTTGCTCGGTGCTAAATTCTACTCCCAACTGAACTAACACTAATACTGATAAAAGTTTAACATGCTTCACAACTGATGAATGCTCAACATGAATATCATAATCCGAATATA
This sequence comes from Capsicum annuum, assembly GCF_002878395.1. Taxonomy (NCBI): domain Eukaryota; kingdom Viridiplantae; phylum Streptophyta; class Magnoliopsida; order Solanales; family Solanaceae; genus Capsicum; species Capsicum annuum. The sequence continues at coordinate 28,073,848 of NC_061116.1, read as the reverse complement.
ATGATACAATAATGATCTGAATGACTTATAACTTGAAAATCCGAAACATGCATGAATTCTAGGTATCGAGTATTCATAACCCACCAAAACTGAATAACATAACTGATTATGATAGTATCAAGATAATGACATGATACGGAATATCATGGCTCAAACTCAAGAATTCTACAATTTCAGTAATATAGAGAGACATCATGATTGGGGTACTTAAACATACCTTACACTTATGGAGGAATGAATATTCATAGTAGAATTAAAGAGTTGAATTAAAGAATTGCAAAATTCATATTTTTCATGGAATCCCTAACTCAAAGTGGAATTAAACTTGTGGACTGGAGAAAAGTTTGGGACTCAATGGGTGAAAGGAGCCCATTGATGAGTATCCCACATACCTAAATGTAGAAACTTAGAGGAATCCCCTTGAGAATTAGACTTGCTTGATGAACCCTAGTTGCCTCTTAGGAGAAGAAAAAATCGCCCATTTTTTATTTCTCTAAGTGAAGTTATAATTAATCGTGACATTGGGGATTTTGGGGCTTTTATACTACCTTTTGGGAAGTCTAAACAATGTGGGTTGGGCTTTTAAAGTAGTGAAAAAAGACTTAAAAGCTCTTGGAAAATCATGCAAGAACTTAGGTTCCTAGTCATTACAACTCACCCTATAACTCGTTGGGACTGACTACTAGTCGTAGTCTAAGCCGTGAGCTGGAATCTAGGGTCTGGGGTGCCTTTCTGGTTTGACTACTATTTCCCCTGTATGACTCGTTATGACTAACTATGAGTTATATGTTAGACTCATAACCAAGGGACTAGGTTCTTGGGTGAAAACTGTGGTGATTACGAGTCCATCCCTATGACTCGTAGTCACTGATTACAAGCCATAAGGTCTAGTCGTAGCCACTGGACTCAAAACTTGGGGCCTTTACTGATGACTATGACTTACTCGTGATGGTAATGACTCATTACCTGAGTCGTCGTCTCGATAGTGTGTCAGACCCTTAAGGGGAATTTTCCACAACTTTTTTCCATGACATCGAATTGAGGCGAGATTTGAAGCATTGGAAAGCTAACTTAGTGGTCTATCTTTTGGAGGGGTCTAGAGCTTGAAAATTTGGGGTATTACAGTTTGTTTTATTTTGGAGTACATTTAGTATCGGAAGGACAAGGATTGTAGATATTCATGTCCCAGAGCTACGTTGCCATCATAGGTACTATTTTGCTTAGAAGTCCACATTAGCTATGCCTTTATATCCTTTTCTCACATGATTTATGTCGGTTAGAATAGTCTCTCACTATAAAATAGATTTGGAAAACAAGTACATCTGACTCACTAAAACATTACTTTATGATATATTGTGATATTAGTAGCTATCTCAAGTTCATCAGTTTCACTTATGATTTATTATAAGTCATTTACATTTTCAACATTTTTTCAATTTTATCATTACAGTTTAGACTTAGTATTATACACGACCCTTCATTCAGTTGTATTTGCATAAACTCATGACTTTTCAGGTTATCTTTTCATATCGATGTTTCTATGTATACCTATTCATCTTAGACAGGGTCATTGTACTTAAGTCCAGTTTTACATCTCAGTATAGTATTTCAATATTTACCAAAATATTTTATATTTGCACATCTCACATGCTTATTTCATTCGAAGTACTGATCACATACCTTTTCTTGTGTTGATCATATCATGATATAGGTTCGGACGCTCATCACTAGTCCAGTGATTGATACTTTCCAGTGCCATCTCAGCAGTTGATATTGGTGAGTCTTAATCATCCGAGGACTAGGGTCTTTATATTATTTCTATATTTTCTTCTTTTTTACAGTTGTTTAGAGTTAGCTGGGAGCTTTTTCCAACAGCTCGTTAGTTAGTAAAGGCTTTCAAACGAACAATTAGATATTTTAGCTTAATGGTTATGTCAGATATTTTTTATTTCTATATTTAGTATTGGTATTGGTTTAGCTTCTTCTATCACAAGTTCAGTTTTAGTTTTCATTCAGTATATTTCAGCTATAATTAACATTTTTAGGGTCATGCTAGACCATGGGTTAGCTTGAGATCACTTGCGGCTCAAAGTACCATGGTACGACAAAGGTATTATCTCGGATCGTGACACTTAATAATAGTAAAAAAAAACAAGAACATAGATTAATATAAATCATACCTTACTTTTATTATTGAAAGTTTGAATGAATGTTGAAGACTTATTATAGATCTATCCATTATTATAAAAGTTATTGGATATCAATGGTATCAAAGTGTACCTCATCATGAGGGTGATGAAAGTGCAACAAAATATCTTAAAGTTGAATATGGTTCGTAAAATATCTGACTTACTAGTAATCTCTCATTTCCGTCATCAAAAGACTTTAATAACTATAACACGCCAGAAACGGAGAGTTGAAGTGGTTAGATCTATACCCCAAAATAGTCCCAGTACAGGAGCCTATGGCTCCATTTAAGAACTAAGAAAGCAATAAAGTTGGATAACAAAACTAAGACTAAACTAATTATGAGAAAATTTATCGACTTTGTACAATTGAAACCTAACAGTCTATCTATAATGTTCGAAAGTTAGAATCCTAAATAATTAACTTTTACCACCGAATAATATGTGCCTCAGTCGAAAGAGAAGCAAGCGAGGTGAGTAAAGAATTTATGTTATTGAGAAAACATTGAGATTTTTAAAAATGTGTCCACAACAAGCTTAGTATAACTCCATGTACACAATTTTCTCTTATTTTAGAAGAATATTTGAAATACGTCATTCGCACTAATTAAAAAGAATCCTACTTTTTTTTTAAAAAAAGATTTAAGTGACGGAGGAGTAGTTTATGGTCAAACACTACTTACTTGAAAGTGTGCAAGTGAAACACTTGCCAATGGAGTAATGTGACAACTCTACAAGTACCGCAATATTTTCTCTTTTTCTTAACCATTTTTTTTCCTCTTTTCATCTTTATGTGTCCACGGTGATTTGATACAAATCTTAAAAACTAATAAATAATAGATAATATTACTATCTCATTTTGTTGAATATACTTGCTCCTCAAAATTTTTATGACACTCTTTCACTTTTAATCCATCTAAAACAGAATGTTATGTTATTATAATTAATGACTTTAAAATATTTCTTTGTACCCTTAATAAAATAATTTACAACCACACAAATATATAAAAATTATTTTGGACTATCAATTTTAAAAGTATTCTTTTTTTTCTTAAAGTGACATCAAGTCAAATAAAGCCACATAAAATGAGACCGATGAGTAATAGATTTAATGATTTAGAAATGTATGAAAAAAGTCATTATTTTCATCCTAAACTATACCTAAAAAGTCGAAAACACACCTAAATTATTAAAGTAACCTAATACACACTAGGACTGTTCAAAATCGAACAACAACTGATAAGCCAATCATAAAATTGACTTATTGAATTGACTTATTGGCTTATTGAAATTGGGTTATCGAATTAACGATTGAGAAACTTATTAAAATTTTATAGTTAGCGGTTCATCGGTGCGGAAGTGGAATACTCAATTTTCTTATTGGATAAATCGTTAACCCATTAAGAACTATTATAATTAATTTTTACCATTAGCTATATACTTTAAAGTATCTATTATTAACCCTAAAGCTCCATTTAATATTCTACCGCTCGTTGAAATTGATCAAACCAAAACGTTGCTCCTTAAAGATCTAACCAAAATAAGTTATTTTACTCTCTATTTTGGACTTCCGATTATGGCAAGAGAGCTGCATATTTTATTAGCTAACTCACAAGCATAATAGTTATATGACCTGATATGATTTGTGAATTAAATTTTTTACTGATCTGCTAGTTCGTTAGTCTATAGTTTGGACCATATAAGACTAGTCTTCACTTCTAACATATAAATATATATACTTATAGTATATTTTGGTTAATATTTGTTAAATGGTTAAGCCAATACACCGCCTATTAATCATTCGATAATTACTAATTCGAACCGAACCAACCGATATCTTATCGGTTGGCTAGTGGATTAGTATATTTAAAAGTCGATATCCAATAAGTTGAACCATTAAACATATTTATCCATTCAATCCGTCCGGTAAGCAGTCCTAATACACACCTAAACTACTTAAAAATGAATCTTTTTACCCCCTAAATCTGACGTGAAAAAAATATAATTATTTAAATAAAAAAAAGCGCATCTAAATAAAAAATTAACACACAAAAAAAATTAAAAATTAAAATATTTCCCTTCCCAGACCCCAGTATCGCTCCTCCCCCACCCCCAAACCATCTTTTTTTTCATCACCCCCATCTTCAGACTCCAACCCCACCCCAACCAACATATCTTCTTCATTATCCCCACCCCAAACTCCAACCTCACCCCCAAATAATACAATTTCTTCACACCCTATTCCCCACTCCCATCGAAACGACGTCAATTTCACCTACCACCACTAATTTTCCTCACAATATCATTGATTAATCATCTAACCTACCACCATTAATGTTCTAAATAATAAATTTTTAATTTTTAATTTTTATTTTTTTGGTAGATTTATTCCACATATCTCTTTCTTCATTTTAAAAGAAAAGATTTCTTGCTTTTTTCTCACTGAAAAATCAATAAAGAAAAAGAGAAGTTTATTTTTTTTTTTTAAAAGACGATAGGTTATGAATGAAGAACATGGTTAGAAGAAATTGATTGTTATGATAAGTTTGTTGGTGGGATAAAGTTTATGGTGGTGATTAATTGATGGTACAACTATGATGATACACCATAATAATGGAGGTTTTGGACATTGAAGAAAAAGAAAAATGTTTAAATCAAAAAGAAAAAAGAAAAATTTATGAAAATAATAAATTCATTATTTTTTCGTATTATGCTGACGTGGCGTTGATGTGACAGGCGCGTGTGAAACACCGCACCACATGCAAGTGGTATAATGCTTTACAGAGTGTAGAAAAATTCACTTTTATATAGTATAGGTGTGTGATAGGTATGTCTTCGACTTTACAAGTATAATTTAGGATGAAAATGATGACTTTTTTAAATAATGAATAGTTTTTAATAGTAAATTTAAAATGAAAATAAAATAATAAATGAATTTTTCAAATTGCAGAATTATTATTGAAAATTTATTTTAATATATTATACAATACAACTATTATTGGATATTCCCTCCGTTTAAAAAAGAATGACCTACTTTACTTTTTAGTTCGTTTAAAAAAAATATTCCCTTTCCTTTTTTTTAGCAACTTTTTAATTTCAACTTTCCACCTGATATGTTTAAAAGGACATAAGATTGAAGGACATTATATCTTTAATTTAACACCATAAGATTTAAAAATATTTTTTATTTTTTTAAATTTCATGCAAGTACATTCTTTTATCAAACCGAGAGAGTAATTCCTCTGTTTTAAAATAGTTGATCCTTTTTAACTTGACACTTTTCTTAAAAAAATATTTATTAGGGGTTTATTTTATCAAATTAGTCTTATTAATTGTGTTTTAAAAATATAAATTTAAGTAAATATATTTTATTTAGTCATTTAATATTGAGAATAATATTAAAAGAATATAATAAAATATTTTTTATTTCATTAAAAGAAAAAACTAAATTGAAATAAATATTTTTAAAAATAGTGCCAACTAAAACGAAAGAGGTACTATTTGTTTTCATTATACTCAACAACTAAAATGAAGTGTGAACTTTTTGTGGTAAAAGTTGACCAATCAAACAGCAAACCGAACACCAAAATTTGAGTGTGTATGTTCCCTCCGCAGGGTGAAGAGGTAGAGTAATACCACTTCCTCGGTACTAATAAAAGAGGATATACACAGAGTTCAACTACCTTCGAAGAAGCTTATGGTAACATGCAGAGGCTGTACAAAGCTAGCGGGGATGAATTCTTGGAGTTCCATAAGAGAGAAATTGGGATTTCTCAGCCCAGAAACTTCATTCGCCGAATCTCTGCTTCTGAGGTCTGATTTATTTATGCTCATTTATTGTCTTTATAGATGAGAGTTAGTGAATTCAGCTATATTTGCTTGATCAAAATAATTGAGAATATGGAACCCAATTTAAAGTGAGACCCCCCCCCCCCCCCTCCACCCCCCCCTTCTTTTTTTTTTTTATTTGTGATTATTCATGGTACCTGTGTTTGTGGACTATCGCAGGTTGCCTTATAGATTGTTCTACGATAGCTCTAGTTGAATTAGTTTGACTTGACATGGAGTATTAAGAAAGATAGAGTTTTGAAATTTGGTCTAAAATAAGTTTTGTATGACAAACTATTTATAGTGAATCGTGCATCAGACTGTCCGTTTTCTTCTTTGGGTTGCTATAACCAACCACCAGTTGCCAATGTAAAGGTTTAAGTTACAGAGAAGTAGTCTCCTTGTAAAATGAGTTGAATGCTACACATATATCTTGTTAATACCTACAAAAATTGTTGAACACCAAGCATCTGACCTACTAGTTTTTGCTTAGAAATATTTATATGACTCTTGTAATTTGGCCAGCACCAACAGGATTGTAGCCTGTTTTTCTATGTTGCCAAAGTGTGCTTAGTCTAGAAGCTCACCTGCATTTGTCTTGAAGTATGAGTATTTTTTCCATTGTCACCAAAATAAACTTCAAGTCTTTCAGCTAATACCAGCTACAACTTATTGATTGTATCATATAAATGATGGTCCTCAGATTCATCACCAGGTATGTACTGTTAATTTCCTTGTATCTATTTCTTCTTAATGATAGGAGTCTGATGCGAAGAATCTGAGGTGCATCCAATAAAGTGGAACAAACAGACAAATAACTATAGAAAACTGAGGCCTTCATGTTCCTTGAAATTTAGTGTTTCTTCTTGTTTAAGAAGTTTTCACATCAGTATAAGAAGGTAACAAAAATAAGGCCTTCATACTTGGTGATGGTTAAGTCTCAGTTGCATTTTAATTTGGTGTAAAATAATTTAACATTTCGATAATAATGTAATCCTACATCAGTCACTAAGTCAATCAATCAACTATCCCTAACCTCATCAGTCACTAAGTCAATCAATCAACTATCCCTAACCTCAAATTAGTTGTGTTGTCTAAATGAATGCTCAGTATCCATTTCCAGTCTACTATATTCTGACTGAGGGTAATAAATTTTAAGGTGTTTGAAATTCTTTTCTCTAGAATCTGGGAAACTGGTCCATTATGCAAAACCGCTGAAACTATTTTCTTTTCCATCTTTGGGGCAGGTTACAGTGAAGCGGCTGGATTTGTATGGGAAGTTAAATGGTCATGAGGGATGTGTCAACACAATTGAATTCAATGCCACTGGTGATGTTCTTGTCTCAGGTTCCGATGACAGACGAGTAATACTATGGGACTGGGCAACAAGGAAATCAAAATTGTCTTATCAGGCTACATAGACAACATATTCCAGGCCAAGTTCATGCCCTTCACTGATGATCAGAAAGTAGTAACTGCTGCTGCTGATGGACAGGTGATGTTTTACCCATCTTGTGCACTTATACTATGTGAAATCTTAAAGATAATGCCAAAGTGTATGAGCAAACGTCCATGTGTAAGTTCGAAATATGCTGTAGTAGATATGGCTTCTGCTTACCGGACCAGTATTCTATTGTAATTTTATCATGATCCCAATCATTATCAAACAAGAAGAACTGTCAAATGATGATAATATTAGTGGCCTATTGTCACGACCCAAAAACCAAGGGTCATGATGGCACTTGTCGTGACAAGCCTTGACAAGTAAGCCTATCACCCAAACTGATATGAAATGAGAAATCAATACCAAAACCCAAGGCAAGACTTTTGGAGCGAAGCCAAACCACACAAACATGATAATAGCAGAAATATAATCAAAGATACCAAACCAAAACCCAAAACCTGGTGTCACAATGTAAGAACCAACTAATACAACTCGAAGTCAAAATATACATAGGATATCTAGAAAGGAACAACTCTGTCTATGAATACAAATAAGACATAGCCTAGATAAGAAAAGGTAGTAGTCAACTCCGGATGCATGAATCAACCGCAATCTTGAATAAACTCCAAGTACCGCCTGAATCAACTGCCGTGCAACGCACTTTTACCTGGATCTGCACCGAAAGGCGTAGTAGGGATAAGTACGGTCCACTTGTACTCAGTAGGTATCATAGGTCGACTGAATAAAGTAGAAAATAAAACATATAAACACAAACTATGGGCACGTTACCTGTAATCAGTAAATGTCCCAAACGTTAGCCTACACCATCTCTACTAACAGTTATACTATATACACATATAACAAATACTGATACACGAAGAAAACACAGATATACACACCAAGTACAAATAGGGGAAAGAAGTACAAATAGACAGATATCATATTAAGAACAGAAATACAACACAAAATAAACACAATATATATGGAATGAAATGAAGATGATGATGATGACAATGATGATGCACAAGGTCATCACACAGCCTCCGTATACACCTACCGAGCTGTGCTCCCGAGGTAGGACCCATGGGGTTTCGTGAACCCATATACAACCAATATCCAATATCAATATCCATAACTCCTCTCTGGCACATACATCGGTAGAGGGTTTTTAAAGATGTCACATTTTCTGTAGAAAAATCCATTGTTTCCAGTATTTCCATGGTAGTACCAATGTTTCATGAATGAGTATTATATGAGGATGTAATGCTCACAGCTAACCAAAATGAGAATTTCCAATACACAACCAATATACCAACCATGTGAGCCAAAAATGCACTCAAGTCAACAAACCATTCATGATCCAATATAATTCAGAAACCATCAAGTGAAATATGCAAGTAAAAGGTCATTGATATCACATAAATTGTACAACCAAAAAGAGTACAACCAAACATACATATATCAATATCAGGCCAACATTGTATATAAAACCCCACACGGTCACACATAGCAAATAATGTTACAAAACCACCAAATATTATCCACATAGGCCCCAACAGGCAGATAAATCACCTAAACACATTTTTTATGATACAATCCTATACTCGTACATGCTTTTACAGTATTGTTAACTACCCAATCCAGTTTGACGAAAGTTAAGCCATAACCTACTTCGAATGCCGAAAATCAATCCAAAAAGCCTTCGATTCGGAGCTTTTCCCTCATGAATGGTCTTAGAATCAACTTAAACATACAAATACAGAATCTATGCGTCAAAAGAAAGCCAACGATACCCAAATTGCCTATTTTTGAGTTGGGGTCAAATCTCGAAATGGGTTTTTCAAAAAAGAAGGGTAAAATCATAATTTTATCTTAGAAACATGTTCCCCATACTCATAGAAGTCTACATATGAAAACCCATGCGAAAACGAGTTAAAAACGAGGTTCAAATCAAAGAAAAATCATTTTCAAGCTTTACCGACAAAACCCCCAAAACCCCCAAAACCCATTTTAAAAATCAAGAATTTGAAGTTGTTTTGAAGTTTAAATCGAGAGAAAAGTGATATTTATTAGATTAGAAGCTTACCCATGGAAAAAATCTCAAAAACCCTTTTGGAATCGTCCAAATCCGAACTCCCAAGCCCCAAAAATGATGGAAATGGGGTTTTGATTCTCAACTTGAGTGGAAATCATGAAAAATAAAATAGAAATTCTTGGGAAATGGGGAAAATAGAGTTCTAAACTGATAGACAATGATCCGAAGAGATAAACGCATCGAAAATCGTCAAAATCAGAGCTTCCTAGCTCCCAAAATGTCAAATACGAATTTGGGTCTTATACTTATCGATGGTCGCTTAAGCAATACTTTCATTGCTTAAGAGACCTGGTCAAAGGGTCAAAATGCCGCTTAAGCAGCCAAATTTTCGCTTAAGCAACCGGTCAAACGGTCAAAGGTTCGCTTTCGCGAACACACCAGCACCAACAATGTCAAAAACTTGTTTTTGACCCTCGGAACTTATTCGGAACCCTATACATGATCCAATAGTGAAATTTGCCTACTGGATCCAATGGAATCATCAAATTTACGAAAAAAAGGTTATGATCACTAAATTGACCCCTGGAACCCTATTTACACTATTTCCGAACTAAGGGTGGAAATGGAATCTAAAGGCCACGAAATTGAACCAATGCCGCTACTAATCTAAATTCGACTTTTTGGACCCAATGGTAATATTAGATTTTTGAGAAAACATCATTTTCACAAAATTGACCCCCGAGACCTAATTTCACAACTTTCCGAACGGAGGGGCTAAATGGGAAATAAAAGTCGTAAAACCACTCAACAATGTTACTAATCTAAAATCGACGTTTCAAATTTGCTAGCGTAGGCCGTTTTGCCATCCGACGCACAGATCAAAAGATGTTGACCAAAGTCAACTAATAAGCCTTTAAGACCATCAAAAACCACAATCACGCACAAAGCGCACCAAAATGCGTTGGAAACCATGCCAATCATCCCCACACCCCTGAATTACCACAGTGCAACTACAAAAAGGGGTAAAATGATCAAATCACAGAAATAAATATTTCACACAAATCACCAAAAAATCAGGTCATTATATCATCCCCACTAAGAATCTAGTTCATCCTCGAACTAAAGGCAATATAAATATCAGAATTAGCGAAAAGCTGCGATAACTACACATATTAGACTCAACCTCCCAAGTAGACTTATCTACAAGTCAATGTCTCCACTGAACCTTAATCACATGAATATCTCTAGAACGCAACCGTCTAACATTCCTGGCTAAAATGGAGACGGGCTTCTCAACAAAAGACAACCTCTCATCTAATTGGACTGAATCCCAACGAATGACATAAGACTCATTCGGAATGTAACGCCGAAGTATGGAAATATAAAAAAATGGATGAACTACTAATAAATCTGGGGTAATTCCAACTCATAAGCCACACCTCCGAAAGGCCAAAGAATCTCAAAAGGTGTAATATACCTGGGGCTAAGCCTGCCCCTCTTGTCAAACCTCATCATGCCATTCATGGGCGACATTCGAAGGAAGACACGATCACCAATGCTAAATCTCAAGGCACGAAGTCTACGATCCACATAACACTTCTGCCTATTCTGAGCTGCTCTAAATCTATCCTGAATGACCCTAATTCTGTCCAACGACTCACGAAGCAAGTCTGTACCTCGGGGTCTAATCTCAAAAACCTTAAACCAACCAATTGGATAGCGACAACGCCTCGAAAGGAGCCATCTCAATACTAGAATGGTAGCTATTATTATACGTAAACTCCGCCAAAGCTAGATGCTGCTCCCACTGACCACCAAAGTTCATCACACAAGCGCGGAGCATATCCTCCAAAACTTGAATAGTTCGCTTCGATTGACCTTCGGTCCAGAGGTGAAAGCTGTGCTAAGATTAACTCGGGTACCCAGCTCCTCCTGAAAAGTCTTCCAAAAGTGAGATGTGAACACTGAACCTCGATCTGAGATAATAGACACTGGTATACCATGAAGACGAACTATTTCACGAATATAGATACGGGCCAATCTCTCAGCACTAAAAGAAACTTGAATCAGAATGAAATGAGTAGATTTCGTCAATCGATCCATGATGACCCAAACACTATTAGAACCACGAGAAGTACGAGGCAACCTAGTCACGAAGTCCATAGTGATCCGTTCCCATTTCCACTCGAGGCAACATAGTAACCCACACCCATGCCCATATCGTGTCAACACGGGTGCGGCACCAAAAGTGAAGAGTCCGAGTAACTTAGGACTTCATACCACTACCTCAGACAAAATAGAGAGGCTGTTTTGGATAGACTCCCGGCTCAGGAAAAATAACAGTATAAGATAAACATAGAAACAACAAACAAAAAGGGATAACACACACAATAGAGAATAAAAGAAACAAGACACCCACAGAGAAATGCGATACACAAGCTATTCAGAAATCTCAAACATTACCAAAACATCACGAATAAAAAAACTACCGGGCATACGCATAACACGACCACTACAAGTACAATACAATAGTAAACCAAGCACACCTTCTTATTAGCCAAGACGCATTTCTTCCCACTAACCCTCTACCCTAATCCGCTCCCTCCATACCTTCTTATCTAGGGTAATGTCCTCTGGAAGCTGTAGGTGCTCCATGTCATGTTTAATCACCTCCCTATAATATTTTTTCAGCTTACCTCTACCCCTTCTGAAGCCATCCATAGCCAATCCCTCACACCTTCGTACTGGGGCATCCGTACACTGCCTCATCACACGCCCGAACCACCTCAACCGTAGTTCCTGCATCTTTTCATCTACCGAGGCCACTCCCACCTTTTCCCGAATACTCCCACTCCTAACCCTATCTCTCCTAGTAGGTCCACACATCCATCGCAACATCCTTATCTCCGCTCTATGCAACATAGTCGGTCGAACTACCACTCTGTAGAACTTTCATTTCAACTAAGGAGGCACCTTCTTATCGCACAAGACTCCTAAATTAAGCCTCCATTTCAACCACCCTATACCAATACGGTGTGTGACATCCTCGTCAATCTCTCCATTCCCCTTTCTCCTGAATCGTAGATCCATGATACTTGAAACTATCTCTCTTTAGAATGGTCTGGGAATCCAGCTCCATTACCACGCTAGCCTCGTGCGTCAAGTCACTGAACTTGCACTCCAAGTATTTCGTCTTGGTCCTGCTAAACCGAATCCCTTTAGCCTCTGGGTTTTGTCTCCAAACTTCCAATAAATCATTAACTTCTCCTCGGGTCTCGTCAAGTAGAACTACATCATTAGCAAATAACGTACACCAAGGTAACCCCCTGAATATGCTGCGTCAAAACATCCATCCCCAAGGCTAATAAAAACGGACTAAGCGTCAATCCAACCCTATCAAAACAAGAAAGTGCTTTGAATCTCCTCCCACCGTCTTCACACAAGTCTTCGCCCCGTCGTACATGTCCTGGATCAACCTAGTGTACGCCACAGGAATACCTCTAGCCTCCAAGAACCTCCACAGAACCTCCTTGGGACCTTTGTCTTACGCCTTCTCAAGATCGATATACACCACCATATATAAACTATTATCTAATAACAATCATCTCCTTCACTTGTCCGTTCTTCTCCTCAATGCCGAAGGAATGTGTGCCCAACACTTCAAGGATTTAGGAGTTCGTACTCATTGCAAGTGAACTTGCGAGATCACCAAATTATATGGCAGCAGTGAATTATTGGATAAAGTAATGCTCATACCAAACATATTCTTCTTATTTTCCTGGTATAAAATAACCACATGTTTAAGATAGCACGGATGTACATCCAAACAATGTTGCTGTATAGGTAGATATAGTTTAGGCCTGCTGGAGTTGCTTAATTCGTAATTTGAGGATGACTAAGGTAGAATAACTCCTGACACCTATGGGCTTATTTATTAATCTTCTCTGATTTCTGCCATAGCAAACACTGATTTTCCCACTGCAGGTCAGGCTTGGTCTATTGATGAAGAATGGTCAAGTAGAAACTAAAAGGCTAGGTAGGCACCAAGGTCGTGTACATAATCTTGCTGTGGAACCAGGGAGCCCCTACATATTCTTTAGCTGCAGTGAAGATGGTTTTGTTCAACACGTAGGTTGTCACGCGCTGTTTTACCTGTAAAAAATTCTCTTCTTCAGGTGCTTTGCTATAACTTGCAATTGTTCTGCAGTATGACCTGCGAAGCAATTCTGCCACAAAGATATTCTGCTGCTCATCTTTCATGGAAAACAATAAGCGATCTTCTAGCAGCGTTAGGTTGAACTCCATTGTGATAGATCCAAGAAATCCTAATTATTTTGCTGTTGGAGGTTCTGATGAATATGCACGTGTATATGACATTAGAATGTACCAAATGGAAGCTTCGCATAATTCAGATAGGCCTGTCAACACATTTTGCCCCCTTCACCTAATTGAAACACATGACATTCACATTACAGCATTGGCTTACTCGAGCTCTAGTGAGCTGCTGGTCTCATATAATGACGAACTGATATATTTGTTTCAGAAGAACATGGGATTGGGCCCATCTCCCCTGTCTTCACAAGGTGAAGATGCAGAGAAACTGGTTGAGCCACAAGTTTATTCTGGGCATAGGAATTCGAGAACTATTAAAGGAGTGAGTTTCTTTGGTCCTAGTGATGAATATGTTTTGAGTGGGTCTGATTGTGGTCATATATTTATCTGGAAGAAAAAGGGCGCTGAGCTTGTTAGGATGATGGTTGGTGATAGGCATATAGTAAATCAGCTTGCGCCCCATCCCTATATTCCTGTTCTTGCAACATGTGGAATAGAAAAGACCATAAAGCTTTGGACCCCGTCATCGAATAATGTTACTTCATTGCCTCGTGATGTCCAAAAGGTGCATATCTTAGCAGCTCTCTTAAAAACTATTCATGTTGAGATTCAAAATCACAGGTGGTTCATAATCTAGTATTGATTTTTTTTTGCTACTGCACTGTCTTTCTGTGAGCAGATAATGGAAGCTAACAAGCGAGGTCGAGAGGACCATTCACGGACTACACTGACCCCAGACGTAATAATGCATGTTCTACGTATGCATAGGAGGCAACTGCGGGCTTATGTTGAGAGAAGACACAACAGAGATGACATCGAGAGTGATGAAGATGATGGGGGAGAGGCGTATGTTTTAGGAATTTCAGATGGTGATACTGAGGGTGCCTCTGAATGCAGCATTAGCTAGTCATATGTATCTAATGCGGGAACAACGATTGTTATCGTCTTAAGAGTCCACTTCTGTATCATTACTGGTTCACAATCGTTTGGTGCACCTTAAAGCTGTAGTGCATCACATGTTCAGTTAACATCTAAGTTTGAGAGTTTGCTAGCTGCCTGTTTCCAATGTCAATAAATAATCAGTTAGTCATCTTCACTTGACCAAAATTCAAGGTTTAGCATCTGCAAATTTTCTCATTTCTTGATTACTGCAGCCTTCTCAAAAAAAAGGTTGCTGCAGGGGAATGGCTTCATTTGAAACTTGGAAGATTGCTTATGCTCTAGAATCTGTCCATTTGGTGGTAAATATACTGTTCTGTTGCGATTTGAAGGTGAGTATATGGGTAGAATTTCATTTAATGCTGTTTGTAAAACTATCAAGCCTCCCTTGGAAGATGAAATACTTGAAAAATTTTTAGACCACTATAAGCAGTTATGTTATACATTTGCTATCACTGGACAACTATCTGTGGTTCCAAATTTGCTGAACACAGCTTCACAAAATGAGAAACAATTATCCAATTCGAGCTTTTTAAGATTCTTATATTAAACTACCTAAATATTTGCCTTTAGCTGATCACCCAGATCAATGTCTTCCTTTACCTGCCTGATTAAGTTATCTACAAGATTCATCCTAGGAAGGTAGTCAACGAGTAAGTTTATTCTACTTATATGTTGTGCCATAGTTCCTTGGAATAATATCATTATTGGAAATATATACAGCAAGAATGAAGGTCCATTTGCAGATATGATGCATCACCATATTCTAATGCACGTAGAAGATATTGTTGTTTGAAATAGTAGAACTGAGGATCAGTTGTCACAATTGACCTTCCCATGCTGTCCTGAACTGCATGTAATTTAATTCCAACTAGAGCAAATTCTCTTAACTAATCTTAGTAATTCTATTTGTATGGAGTTTGATGAGAGTACTTATTTCTGTGTCATATAGGGTCTTTTAAACCTTTGATGTCCCAACATCCAAAGTTCATTATCTAACATCTTTAGTTCCCTTTGTTCTCTTCGTTCCTTCATAGTGAGATGACTCAGCTGATTCAAGATCTTGAGAACAATCTATATAGATGCTACAATTCCTTCTTTGCTTCCTTGGCCTAAGTTTGCTTTATACCGTCAAAAATTGTTTCACGCTTTAATAGATGACAATGGTGACATTTTTCTTGGTAACACTTAATAGTCATTCTTCTGTTTCTCAAATGGTATTATTAACTGAAATACTAGTTTAGGAGACTTGAGGATTTTTCTTTGGCGGAAACAAATTTGTAGCAATCATGACTCGTGTTACAGATCGTCGAAAATCCTGGCGAAGTATATGAATTTCCTTTGTCTATAGCCTAAAACTCCATGAATTCTTTTGGATAGCTAACCTGCAAGCTAGGGTGAAAAAAGCTGCATGTATATTCATACTTAGAGGAAGGGTTTAGGAGAACATACTAATGGATTAATGGGGCTAATTTGCACTTGGCAGTGGCGGAGTCCGAATTTTCATTGAGGGGGTTCAGAAGTAAACATACGGACTAGTCGAAGGGGGTTCAACATCTATTATATATACATAAAAATATTTTTGACCGTGTAAAAATAGTATAATTTCTCGTCGAAGGAGGTTCAGATGAACCCCCTGATTACAAGGTGGATGCGCCACTAGCACTTGGAGGGACCCGATCCAATAGCTATTTTCAACAGACATGCAACCCATGAACGGGTGATAATACATCAATCTCCACATAATAAGCTCGATAAATTTCTTCCTGTTCTAGCACTAAGTAATCAGCAAAAAAGCGTGATGAACTATACGAATTCACCACCAGCAAGGGACCAGGTCCCTAATGAAGTTAGACTACAGCGATAAAGAAGCTAAAACGAAATTTGCGGAAACAAAGTAACACAAGAGATTTTATGCGGAACCTCCTTTCTCAATGGAGGAAAGACTTCCCAAGCTTCACTATAATCAAGCAACCATTGATTACAGACTCAACCAGACTCAAGAAGGACTTAACTCTAAATCCTACATTTGTAATACCTCTATTATAATCAGATGAGACAATCCTGCCACACCTCTCTAATAAACTATCTCTAGTCGATCAATGCTAGGTAATTCTACCTAAGCAAACCCTCAACATAATCAAGAGAAAATGTTACTCACAATGACAAGAGTAAATTTCTATTCTAGAAAAGGATTCAAGACTCAAGAAAGTAAAAAGCTAAAAGCTAACAAGTACCTGAAAGAGCCGTTTTCTATTTCTTGAGCAAGAGCAACTTTTGCTATTTCTGGAGAAAACTGATTTGTATGCAAAAAAAAAAACAAGTCTTCAATTTGATCACCTTTTTACTTATATGTATTGAATGACAATTCGAAGAATATTCTATTAGACCAGGTGTCCCTGCATCTTACATTACACACCTGCACAGTAATGATGCCACAGGATAAAACTCTATAGTGTGTAGCAGTGTACAACTGTCCCACAACATTCCTTAAGAAGTAAGCATATGACAGACCTGAACCCTCAATGTTCTGGAAGTCATCATCAAAACTCAATTCAACAATTTCCCCCTTTTTGATGATGACAAACCATGATTGTAAGAACTTCGAATTCCCCCCTTTCACCAGCACTTCCCCCTTACACTAGTAGTACTATCCTTCAGATACAGGGGCTAGGTCCCTTGAAACTAAGCTACTTCAGTGAGACTCATCTTTCCCCTTTTGGCATCATAATAAAGTAAAGACAATAAACCAAGATAATTAATAAGCGTAATAGGTTAACGCATGGCCACTGGGGCAACACTAACATGGACGAACAAACCATTAAGAGAGATAAATGATAGACATAAATAAAAGAGTTTTATTCATTAATAAACCAGGATAAGTACCATACAGAGAATTTCTCAAAAAAACATAAGGAAATAAATCATAAAAGCCACAGTGACATAGGGAAATTGACACAATGTGAACTTGGAGACAACACTATTTGGAGGGGCTTAAAAGGGAGGAGATTTGGGAGCAAGAGATCTGAGGAGCATTTCTATCTCGGCACTCTCAGTGATGTGAGTGTTTAGAAGCTGCTTTGTAAGGTCCTTAAATTTAGCATTAAGTTCTTTAACATTGCCAGATAAAATAGTAACTTGTACTTTCACTGCTATATTTTCAAATTTCAACTCCTTAGAAGCACCAAGTCCCTTTACTGATAACTATTGAATCTTCAATTTGAGATGTGATATCCTTGCATCTTTGGTTTCTAGTGTCAGCCTTAGCTTTTCCAACTCCACATTCAATCCCTCATGCAGATCTATGAACTTTGAAACTTGGGACTTAGTCCTAAGCTTTCCCTCAATACACTCATTCTCAATTAAGGTGTTCAATGTGAACATCTGTTTCACAAAACCAGGCACACCTCTCACACACATCACCTTAGAATGACTGAACACTCTATTCAGGAAATATTCATAGGGCGTTCCATGTCTTTTATCCTTAACATACATAATTTTATGCATGTGTTCAATCATCAAAGCTGGCAAGCTTATCAACTCAAATTTTCTTAGGCATTCCATAAAAAACTGGTCTACTGCTAAAGTCACAGTTCTCTTCTCAGACCTGGGCAGTAGAACCTTATTGACAAATTCAAAAAGTAATTGAAACTCACCCTTCAAGAATTTCTTCCTAACCCTTGCAGTAGATGTCTCTCCAACTTTTGAGCCAGTCTGCACGAACTCCACAAAGGGCTACTGGCTCTTTACTGACCTGATACCATTAATAGTTATATCAAGAATTTTCCCAAGAGTTTCCTCATCTAGAATAATTTTCACCACTTGCACCACTGCTGTTACACACAACCCATCATCTGCAAACTTAATTGTATAAAAAAATCTCTAACTTTTTTTTCAAAAACTAATGGGGCTGGGATCTCAAACAGGTGCATCCATCCTGATGCTTAAAAAATTTAACTAACTCAACCTTTTCTGACTGGTCAAAGATTTTTGGGTCAAGTACCCGTCCAGATAATACTTTTTGCGATTTTAAAACCCCATTCTTTTTCTCTCTAGATAAGACTTTCTCTTTTTTATGTTTTTTCTTCTCTTACAGGCAATACCTAACCCTTCTGTAGTTTGATATGTTTGAGTAGGACTAAGTCACCCTGATATTTTCCTCTTTATTGAAAGGTGCTTCTTAGGAGCAGGGTTTTTTTGGCTTTGCCCCAAAGGACCTGGTGTTCCTGCCCTATTATTCTTTCTTCCTCTTTTTAAATGTTGCAAAAACAACATCAATGTCCTCCTCCTCAACTACATTCACTATATCAACATCCTCATCCTTCACAACTATTGTCTTTTCCATTCTTCTCCTTTTTGTTGTTGCAATTTTTCTAGCCTTCATAGCATCACCCGACAATTTCTTCTTAACACTTTCGGTGGCATAGGACTTAACCATTTTTTTTGTCCCCTGAGACTTTTTCTTACCCTTATTTCTCCTTTGCCCATATTTTCTCCACTTCAAGGGCTCACTACTATCATCCCCCACCTTATCTTTTATGGGAGAGTGCACTCGTTCATCTAACTTTTGAGAGGCTTTAGGAGTCCCATTATAGGTGGGAATAGAAGACTCAAGTTGAAAATGATCCTCTAAAGGTGTTTAGATACCTCTTTGATTACCAGCCAACAAGGTTAGGATTTTATCTATCCAGTCTTCCCCTGCCATGGCACTACTCGAGGGGTTGGATTTCTCAACTGGAGATCTTTCTTGAATAGTTGTTCAAAAATTGCATTTGACTCAGAGAGTATTGGGAAACTAGGTTCTTTACGAGTTTCAGTGGATGTATGGAGAACTGGTGTCTCAGAAGTAGACATCAAAGATTTTGACTCAAAGAGTGACCCAAAACCAGCACTAGAAGGTTCTTCGACATTAGCAGTTTCTAGGATTTTTTCAAAAATTTTTGGAGTTGCTTTCATGGAGGTTTCTTCTCTAGTTTAATTCCTCAGGTAAAGTGGGTGAATAAGGAATTTGAGGTTCATTGATGGGGAAGGGTTAGAAGATAAAGCTTCATGAGACTTTGTGATTTTGAGAAAAGAAAAAGAATAAAAGAAAAGTTTTATTTTGAGAGACTGAAGAGCTTTGAAGATGGGATTAATGAGATTGTGAGAGAAAATGAAATGAAAGGTTTTGATTTTTGTTTTTAAAATGGTTTTATTGAGGTAATATTTGGACTTAAATTATAAGAGACGTGCCTGGTCCTATAGGCATGTCCTTTCAAATTTAAATTATTTGACAACGGGTTTAAAGAGGTGGGAATATACACATGGCAATTATGAACAGTTACTTTTTATGCAATTTTGAGAAAGACAAGCATGGTACTAACTTATAGGAAGGTACCAGGTCTCTCCCTTGTTTGAAAGGAATTTCTTCATTTGATATTTATCTCAGCATCTCTCCGTATATGCTTAATCACAATGCGTGTATACCTGCAAAAGATATGGTACTGAATTAGACCAATTAAATAAATTTACTTAAAGATACCTACCTCCTAATCATAGCCAAAATTAGGAGGAATCAGATTCACTGAGCCAACTTAATTATCTTGATTAGGACCAATCTCAACCTATTTTTCACAAATTGCTCCCTGTGAAGTGCCTTTGTGAAAATATCATCTACTTGATCTTCAGTTTTATAAAATTTCATGCAGATTTCTTTCTTTTCAATATTGTCTCTAAGAAAGTGGTGTCTCATATCAATATGTTTAGTCCTCTTGTGTTGCACAGGGTTCTTTGTCATATTTAAAGTACTTGTGTTATCACACATCAATGGAATAATGTCAGTATTAATTCCAAAATCTTTTAGTTGCTACTTAATCCAAAGTAATTGAGAACAACATGAGATATTTGCTAGATATTCAACTTCACCAGTAGAGAGTGTAACTGAATTTTGCTTTTTTAGGACCCTAAAAGATCAAGGATGAACTAATAAAGTAAGCCATTCCAGAGGTACTTTCCTATCAACCATGTATCTTGCATAATCAACATCAGCATACCCAACAAGATCAAAATTATCTCCTTATGGATAGAATAAGACCAAGTTCCCTGTTTTTTTAGGTATCTGAGGATCCTTTTAGCAACCTTCAAGTGAGACTCTTTTACACAAGCTTGGAACCTGACACACATACCCATATTGAATACTATATCAGGTCTGCTATCAGACAGATATAGTAGAGATTTAATGATTCCTCTATACATAGTCTCATTTACTGAAGTACTAAGTTCATCAACATTCATCTTAGATCTTGACCCTATAGGTGTATCAATGGGCTTGGAATCACTCATATTGAATTTCTTCATCAATTCATTAGTGTATTTTTCTTAACAAATCATTGTACCCTATGGTGTTTGCTTGATCTGCAACTCAAGAAAGAAGCTTATTTAGCCTATTATGCTCACTTCAAACTCATATCCCATGAGTTTTGCAAATTCTTGACATAAAGAGTCTGAGGTTGTAATAAAAATAATATCATCAATATAAATCTGCATAATCAGTAGGCTCTTTTCTCTAGATTTCAAAAATAGAGTATTGCTAATTTTTTCTCTCTTAAAACCATTCTCAAGAAGAAACTTTGATAATCTTTCACACTATGATCTAGGAGCCTATTTCATTCCATAAAGAGCCTTATCCAACTTTAGGACATGATGTGGTTAATCAATATTTTCAAAATTAGGTGGTTGTCTTACATAGACCTCTTCCTTCAATTGATCATTCAGAAATGCACTCTTCACATCCATTTAGAATACTTTGAACCCCATATAAGCAACAAATAAAAAGAAATCCTAATTACTTCCATTCTTGCAACAGGAGCAAAAGTCTTATCGTAGTTAATTCCCTCTTCCTGATTGTATCCTTGTACCACAACTCTTGCCTTATTTCTGTTGATAGTTCCATGATAATCATGCTTGTTTCTATCAACCACTTTGTCCGTATAATAATTCTGTCAGCATGTTTGGGGAAGGTTTGGGGATTAGGTGCCAGACTTTACTCCTTTCAAACTGATGAAGTTATTTCTACATTGCATTTACCTAGTAAGCATCCTTGAGAGATTTCTTTATATTTTTGGTTCAATTTAGGATATAAACGCTGAAAAGGCCATAAGGTTTCTTGCTTGTGCCCTAGTTTGGATTCCTGATTCCAAGGAAGAAGTCATATTCTCAAGAGGATGAGATGACTTGTGCTTCCAATTAAACCTTCTTAAAGATGAGGACTTTTAGAGATTTGATCCCGAGTCACAGGTTGGGACCCATCAAATTTAGAGTTTTGCAACTGAGGTCCTATTTCTTCTACTCCCCCTTCTTCAGTAATTATATCATCTTGAATATTCTGTACTTGAGAGTTTTCTTCACCTAGATTATATCTTTGAATAGGAATAAGTTCATGTCATTTTCATCACCATTGGCAAGGTTATTCAAGTTTTTTGATTCATCAAAAATAACATGGACACTCTCTTTTCAATACACAATGTTCTCTTGTTATAGCCACTATAGGCTTTGTAGGTTGAAAAGTAGCCTACAAATACTACCTCATCACTTTTGGAATCAAAATTTCCAACTCATCCTTACCATTGTTTAAAATAAAGACCTTGCAACCAAAGAACATAAAATAGTCAAGTTTGGTCCTTTTACTGAACAATAGCTCATAAGGAGTTTTGGAGAGAATGAACCTAACGAGACACCTGTTGTGACAAAGCAACCTGTGTTCATTGCTTCTGCCTAAAAATTCATAGAAAAGACCACTATCTATTAGCATGGTCCTAGCAATATCAATCAGGGTTCTGTTCTTCCTTTTAACAACACCATTTTATTGAGGAGTTCTTAAAGCTGAAAAGTTATGACTTATTCCATTTTCAACATAGAGTTCCTCAGCTCTAGCATTTTTAAATGTCGTTCCATGATCAAACCCGATCCTTGCTATTTTTTTATCCAGCTTCATTTGAATCTATTTAGCAAAGACCTAAAAATTTATGTCTCATCATTTGTTCCCAAGAGAGTAATCATCCACAATGACAAAAACATATTTCTTTCATCTTTTACTTTGAATCTTGACAGGTCTACATAAGTCTATTTGCAACAACTCAAGAGGTCTAATAGTGCTTACTTGCTTCTTTTATTTGAAGGATGACCTGGTTTATTTTCTTTTGACGCAGACATCATATTCCTTGGAGTATGAGAACTGCAAATTTGGAAACCTTGGACTAGGTACCTTGAGACTAATTTATTAAGTAGAGATGAGCTTACATAACCCAATCTCCTGTGCCAAAGATATGCACTCTCACTTTGAGTACTCAGACAAGTCAGATCATTTTCAGGAACTGAGTCTAGATTATTCACATCTATATTTTTGCATTCTTTAGCTTTGTGAATGACATTTCCTATTTCTAGACTAGTTACAATGCACCAGTTAGACAAGAATTTGATTTTACTTTCCTTATAACATATTTGATAACACTCAACAAGTTGTACTTTAATCCACTCATATAGTACGCATCTTCAATAGCATGACTTAAGGATTTTCTATTTTTTCCAACACCAAGAATGTAATTTTTTGACACCTCCACCTTCAAGTGCCTTGAGTGAGAGAAAATAGTCAGTTCTTCCTGTCATGTGCTTGGAGAATTCACTATTCATGATCAAATTTGACTACTTTTCTTACTCTCACCTGCATTTAGAGATCACTTGTTAGATTTGAGAACTCATTTGAGTTTGAGTTCCCAGTAAGGGGACAAGGGAGTAATCATAATATTTTTAATCCAGCCAGTCAGTCTACTCTTCTTAGACTGTGTTAAGGGATCAGATCCATTCTTAAGTGACTACATTTACTGAACATGCTTATCTGAGTTTATTTTAGCTCCAAGTCTTGCTTGGCAATATTTATTTTTATGTCCATTTCTTACACAATGATTACATAGGATATTGTTAGCCACATTAACATATTTTCTGTGAGGATTTAAGAGGAGATTGTTATATTGGCAATAAAGACCTCTACTATTATTCACTCCTTGGTTGGTTAGATTTTCTAGGGTTGGTGAAGATGTATTCCATTTTAGAGACTTGTTGAGATCTTCTCTTATACGAATCAGGTCCCTTTCTAATTCAATATTTTTCTCAAGAGAAGCAGCAAGATGCTCTTGAGATTTATTTAGCTTCTCTTCAAGAACAATTTGAAGACCACTAGCTTCATTTTTTCCTTTAGAAATAGGTTCAGACTGTTTCTTCAGTTTTTCTTGTCTATCTATATTTTTAGATTTTAGTTTTTGGGAATGTTCTCCTAGCTCAGAGATTTGAATAGTTAGGATAATTATCTTACTCTCCATACTTTCTACCTTTTCTTTAAGAGATTTTTTCTTAACGATGAGTTCACATAGAGAATCAATCAAAATATATGCAAGTTTTCTTAACTATTTAAGAGAATAGTCATCATCCTAACCATCATTAGATTTTGCCATGAGAGCAAGGAGAAAGTTGTAAATTGTTTCATCATCTTCTTCAACCAACAAGAGGTATCTTCAGGTTTTTCTGAATTATCAGATTCACTTGATGAATCACTCTATGCAGCTAAAGCCTGCTTAACTACATAGTCAGTAACAGCTTTCCCTTTGGGCTTGTTAGGGACACGATCCTTCTTCTTCCCTTCGTCTCCTTCAGACTTCATATAATCTTGATAGTCCATCTTGTGTAAGGGACAATCCTTAATAAAGTGACCTAGTTTACCACATTCATGACACAAATCATTTCCACCTGCAGGTCTACTATTATTTTCTTTTTTTTTAAAACTTTTCACTTCTCTTCATAACCCTGTTGAATTTTTGAGCTAACTAGGCAGCATCTTCACCATCCTTACTAGAATTAGATTTTGACGCCTTTAAAGCTAAGGATTTCTCCTTCTTTGACTCTTTCTTATCTTGGTCCTGTTGCTTCTTCAACTCATAGGTCTTTATTTTCGATTAACTCATCCATGGTAAGAGTCTTAAGATTTCTTGCTTTAGAAATGACATTAAATTTACTCTTCCATGACTTAAGCAGAACACCCAATATTTTTCTCACTTGTTTGCTATGTGGAATGACTTCACCAAGGCAGTGTAGTTCATTGGTCATAGGTGAACTTGGTGTACGTCTCCTAAATAGTTTTACTTTTTTTTTTTATAGTGAAAGCTTCATATTGGGTAGTGAATATATTCATCTTGAATTCTTTGACCTGACTGATTCCTTCATGAGTAGTTCTTAGGAAATCCCAAATTTTCCTTGCACTCTCATAGGTTGAAATGTGGTTGTACTCATCAAGACCTATTCAATATACCAGAGTTTCTTAGCTTTAAAATTCTTTTCAATCTTTTTGACGATCCTCTTCATTGTATTCCCTTCGAGTCTTGGGAATCAATCTTGCAATTTTACCTTATTTAACTTCTCTCATGGGAACATGTAGGCCATCATAGATTATGTCCCATAATTTACTATCCTCAACCATTATGAAATCACTCATTCCTATTTTCCACCAATCATAATACTATCCATTAAACCAAGGCGGTCTAGTGGTTGACTGTCCTTCCTCTAAGTTTGGTGGTGCTTCCATAACCAAGGATTCACTCTAGGTGTTAACTATTTAGAGTGTATTGCTCTGGTACCAATTAATGAACTATACAAATTCACCACCAGCAAAGGACCAGGTCCCGAATGAAAGTTAGACTACAACGATAAATAAACTAAAACAAAATTTATGGAAACAAAGTAATACAAAAGATTTTACGTGGAAACCTCCTTGCTCAAGGTAGGAAAATAACGATCTGTCCTCATAAGATTTTTCAGACTTCACTATAATCAAGCAACCGTTGATTACAGACTCAATCAGATGCAAGAAACACTTAACTCTAAATCCTTACACTTGTGATACCTCTATTACAATCAAATGAGACAACCCTGCTGCACCTCTTTAATAAGCTAGCTCTAGTCAATCAATGCTAGGTAACTCTACCTAAGCAAATACTCAACATAATAAAGAGAAATTATTACTCATAATTAGAATAGTAAACTTCTATTTTAGAACAAGATTCAAGACCCAAGAAAGTAAAAATCTAAAAACTAATAGGTCCCTAATAGAACAACGTTCTTAAGCAAGAGCAAATTTTGTGATTTCTGAAGAAAACTAATTGGTGTGCAAAATAAACTAGGTCTTCAATTTGATCACCTCTTTATTTATATATGTTGAAGGATAATTTGTAAAATATTTTATTGGACCAGGTGTTCCCATATCATATGCTGAACACCTGCAAAATAATAATGCTTTAGGACAAAGATGTACAGTGTGTAGCAGTGTACAACTGTCCCACAACATTTCTCAAGAAGTAAGCATACGACAGACCTAGTCCCTGAATATTCTGAAAGTCATCATTGAAACTCAATTAGACAAATATTTTTTGCAAAAGAGTTTGGTGGACTCTTGTACTTGGTCTGATTTGTAAAGTTGATACTTCTACTTATACATTTGGTATCTGGACCCCTTATCTCAATAAAATTCAATATTTTAAACCCTATTTTGGTGTGTGTAACACAATTGCTGCCACGTCAGTTTTCACATAGATTCCACATCATTTTCTAATTAGAGATAGAAAATAACTTTTTTTTTTTAAAAATAATCCCCCCTCCCCCTTAAGATTAATAATGCTATATATTGGAACCGAAAAATTCAAATTGGAATCAGACTTGGGATAATTTAATGGGGATTTTGTGAAATTGAGATTTTCCAGATCATTTTCAATCGAATTCAATTGCCCTAATTGATTTATGTTCACCAGAACAACTTTGTCGGCCAAATTCACCATCGCTGGATTAACAAAATCATAATTGGATAAGTTCAGAGTTGTTTCTGATGAGGCTTTTGATTTTTCTACATTCTCAGTAGCCAATTTTATCAAACCAGATTGAGAATTTTGAGCTGAATCCCTCAAATCACTATTTCCATTTGAAATCGACAAATTGGAGCAAGAAACCCTAATTTCCAAATTGGAACCATTTAGAGCATCAATAATTAGGGCTTTCGACATGTTAGCATTCTCCTCTTGTCCAGGTATCGATTGGCATTGAGTTTTCCCAATTTCACAGTTAAAATTTCCGTTGCCAAAATTTAAATAATTTTCGGCAATGTTATCGACACAATTTTATACTTAAAAATTATTGGTATTGATGTAATGGCCTTCTCTATCACCCCTTTTGATCAAATTAGCACGAATTTTCTTACAAAAGGTTCAATGGAGGGGGGGTAGGTTGGGGGGGGGGGGAGGATTTTAGTTTTGTTTTTAATGTACTATTTTTTAATTTTTTAAATATTATAAATGTTTTTTATTTAATCACGCACCTAAAAAATACGTGTAATCATGCATTGTCCACCTTACCACTTTAATGCCACATATGGATCAAAAGAGTTTAAAAAATTAATTTTAAATGGGTTCAAGGATTCAGATAACAAATGTATAAGTAGAAGTATACACTTTACAAACCAGACTAAGTAAGAGGGTCCACCAAGTTATTCTGCTAATTTTTGTCAACCCCATCTTATTGAATAAAAGTTTAAGAGATCTTTAACCTCAGGTTCCATAAAAGAATTTCGATATGAATTCTGTCAAATGATTTTGTGTGAAAAGTTCATAGGAGAATATCGTTCAAAATCGAAAAGTAGTGTTTGGAAATGTCAAATACTCTAATGCAGTTATTTTACCATGATGCCTCATACTTCTACCTAGCTTAAATTCATCCTGAAGATGTCAAAGACATGCTTTAAAGATGAATACACTTTGATATATGTGGAATTTTCAAGATTTTAACTTTTAGTCGTTGGAGAAATTGAATAAGCTTTCCATCAATGTCAAATTCGCCTAAATCCAATAACCGTGTAAGAAGTTATGACGATTTAAAGTTTCAGTTGTAAAACACCATCATTTCAGCATGTGGCGCGTTGTGCCATAAGCGAAAATGACATTTGTCAGTTTCCAGTAAGACTCCGCGATTACATCGCATCGCGGAGGGCTCCTAAATCCAAATTGTCCTTTTTCTAGTGCGTCACGCTAAATTTCCAGGTTGTAAATAAAGTGGCAACGCTATGCATCGCGCCATCTCCCAATTTTCCAGTTGTCAAATTTCAGAGAAATGGCGTGATAGTGCCATGTCGCGCGAGCCTGTCAAATCAAGAAATTTTAATGAAAAATAAATATTTCATCCAGGGATAAATTGGTCTTTTCTCAAGGTTTTAACACGTACAGGTATGGGATTTAACCCCTAAAAATGTCTCAAATCATTATTTACTCACTTTTTCCCCAAATCAAGAACATTCTCTCCCAAGAAACAAAACTCTAGCTTTTAAGAAATCAAAGCCGATTTTGAGAATCTCTCCAAGAACTTCAATAAACTTACAATCAAGGTATGCCAAGTATTGATTTATGGGTCCCTTTCATCCATGAATCTCAAGAATTTCTTTTTTCAAAGTTCAAGTATATGGATTTTTATGAATCCTATGTTGGGTTTGCTTTTGTTCATGTACCAATTGAATTCTAATCCATGTTTGGTGATAAATTTTATGTGGAATTAGTTATTATATGAGTAGATTCATGTGAACCCATGATTAAACCCTTGAATTGTTAATTAGAATTGAATCATAATATTTACTTGTTGTGCAATGTTGTCTGCATATACTATGTTTATTATGTGCTTGATGAATTGCCTATGTGAACTAATAAGAGAAGAAACCATGCCATGATTAGCTTATGTTCAAGTGTTTGATAAATTGTCCATGAGAATGGATTAATGCCACGATATAGTATGCAATTATGTATTCCCCATTCATGTACAAGTGATACACCCGAAGTGTTCATTCAAATATTTTAATGAATGAATTATGAGTATACAACCATTGTTGGGATTTCAGGCTTGTGTCATGGTTTACATATTATGCTATCGAGTCCTAGGGGTATCTAATACCTGATAATTTAGCTGTGTGCCTAGAGATAGTGTCATGTTTTTAGGATATCCTCAGTCAAGCCATGATCAATAGAATTCAGTCAGTCATGTGAATCAGGGAAAGTTAGTAAACTTAGTAATCCCAGTAATCTCAGAAAGCTCAGTACTTCAGTAATCTTAGTAGTATTCCATCAGTCAACGGAACTCAATAAACTCAGTC
>NC_061116.1:27866023-28041881 GCF_002878395.1 Capsicum annuum | reverse complement strand
AGTTGAAGACTCGACTCACCTCAGCCCTAGTTTTGACTCTCCCAGATGGTCTAGATAGGTTCATGGTGTACTGTGATGCATCTATAGTAGGTTTAGGTTGTGTCCTCATGCAGCATGGTAAGGTCATAGCCTACGCCTCCAGACAGCTTAAACCCTATGAGAAGAA
Organism: Capsicum annuum; assembly: GCF_002878395.1. Classification (NCBI taxonomy): domain Eukaryota; kingdom Viridiplantae; phylum Streptophyta; class Magnoliopsida; order Solanales; family Solanaceae; genus Capsicum; species Capsicum annuum. Next base: position 28,041,715 of record NC_061116.1, on the reverse strand, counting down.
TTATCTGAATCACGATCTTGAGTTAGCCGCCATAGTATTTGCCTTAAAGATTTAGAGGCATTACTTGTACAGAGTTCATGTTGATATGTTCATAGATTATAAGATCTTTCTGTATGTCTTTTCTCAGAAAGATCTCAATCTTCATTAGAAAAGGTGGTTAGAGCTCTTGAAAGATTATGATATGAGTGTCCTTTATCATTCGGGCAAGACCAACATAGTGGAGGAAACTCTGAGTAGACTGTCTATGGGTAGTGTTGCTCATATTGAGGACAGTAAGAAGAAATTATCTCAGGAAGTCCATCATCTTGCCAGACTAGGCGTTTGCTTAATCGATACAGATGAGGGTGGTATATGGGTTCAGAATAGTTCAGAATTATCTCTAGTTTCTGAGGTGAAAGAAAAGTTAGATAGAGATCCTAGTCTAGTCAAGTTGAAAGAGTCAGTCAAGGATTAAAAGGTTGAGGTTTTCTCCCAAGGGGGAGATGGTGTATTGCGTTGTCAGTATCGTCTGTGTATTCCAGGTGTAGATGACTTGAGGCAGCAAATTCTTACAGAAACTCATGATGCGCACTGATCTATTCATCCAAGGGCCATAAAGATGTACTGCAACTTGTAGGAGATCTATTGGTGGAGTTGGATGAAGAGAGATTGGTAGAGTTATTGGTTAAATGCTCTACATGTTAGCAGGTTAAGATAGAGCATTAGAAGCCTAGTGGGTTCATGCAAGAGTTCAATATTCCTACTTGGAAGTGGGAAGAAGTGAACATGGACTTCGTGATGGGTTTGCCTTGTACTCGTCATCAACATGATTCAGTTAGGGTCATTGTAGACAGGATGACCAAATAAGCTCATTTTCTTCCATTCATACCTCTTATTCAGCCGAGGATTATGCCAAAGTATACATTAGAGAGTTGGTCAGATTGGATGGTGTTCCATTATCTATCATATCAGACAGATGTACCCATTTCACCTTTTATTTTTGTAAAGCATTCCAAAAAGGGTCTTGGTACCCAATTTTATCTAAGTACAACCTTTCATCCTCAGACAGATGGTCAATCAGAAAGAAATATTCAGACTTTAGAAGATATGCTGCGAGCGTGTGCAATTAATTTCAAGGGGAGCTGGGGTGACCAATTGCCTTTGATTGAGTTTGCATACAACAACAGCTATTATTCGAGTATTAAGATGGCTCCATTTGAAGCTCTCTATGGTAGGAGGTGCATATCTCCAGTCGTTTGGTTAGAAGTTAGTGAGGCCTCAGTTATAGGACTTGACTTAGTATTCGATGCCTTAGAAAAAGTCCAGTTCATCAGAGAAAGACTTTGGGCTGCTCAGAACCGACAGAAGTCTTATGTAGATGTGTGCAGAAAAGTTCTCGAGTTAGAGATTGGTGACTATATTTATCTAAAGATCTCTCTCATGAAGGGAGTGAAGAGATTTGGCAAGAATGGAAATTTCAATCTTTGATATGTCGATCTCTTAAAAATTCTCAGTCGCTTGGGCAAAGTAGCTTATGAGATCAAATTATGTTCAGATCTAGCCTCAGTTCATCCAGTCTTCCATGTCTCTTTGCTCAAGAAGTGCATAGGTGCCCCAACATTTGTAGTCCTTATTCAGATCATAGATATTCAGAACAACCTCTCTTTCAAAGAGATTCTGGTTGAAATTCTTGACAATCAAACTTGCAGACTGAGGAACAAAGGAGTCCCTCTAGTCAAAGTCCTTTGGCAGAATCAGTCCGTTGAGTGAGCTACTTGGAAAGCAAAAGTAGACATGCATACCAAGTATCCTCACCTCTTCTCCGCTAATTCAGACTCAGCCCAAGGTAACAACTTTCCTTAAGCCTTTCAGTTTCATGTTCAGATTTCGGTTACAACTTGGTGTCCAGTTCATGTTCAGAATTCCATTATAAACTTGGTATCAATTATTATTGCATAGTCAATCATTCATTCATATATCAGTTCAATCATGTATTCATGCATCAGATATACATGTTTAGTTGTATGAGAAACTCATCTTATCATTAATTCAGTCATCCAGTCATAAATCCATTATTCATGCATCAGATATGCATATTCAGCAAAATACATTCAGCTTATCAGTTATATCAGTCATGAAATCATGTTTCAATTGTTCATGTTCAGCATGTGCTTCAGTCTATCATTTATCCTATCTCAGTCATTTTCATTCGAGGATGAATATTCCCAAGGGAGAGATATTATAATACTCTGTACTTCTATCTAGCTTAAATTCATCCCGAAGATGTCTAGGACATGCTTTAAAGATCAACACACTTTTATAAATGTGAAATTTTCAAGATTTTCACTTTTTATTATGAGGGAAATTGAATAAGCTTTCCATCGATACCAAATTTGCCTACATTCGATAACCCGGGTAAGAAGTTATGACGATTTAAAGTTTCAGTCGTAAAATACCGTTATTTCAGTCAGTGGTGCATCGCGCCATAAGCCAAAATGTCGTTTGTCAGTTTCCAGTAAGACTCCGTGATTACTCTGCGTCGCGGAGGGCTCTTAAATTCCAATTATCCTTTTTTCAGTGAACCTCCTCGATGTCTCCGCGTCGTGCCAAACTTCTAGGTTGGAAATAGAGTGGCAACGCGATAGCTCCGCGTAGCGCCATCTCCCAATTTCCTATTTGTCAAATTTCAGAGACACGGCGTAATAGTGCCAGCCTGCGAAATCGGGATATTTTGACGAAAAATAAATATTTCGTCCAGGGATAAATTCATCTTTTCCTAAGGTTTTAACACGTCCAGGTGTGGGATTTAATCCCTAAAAATATTTTAAATCATTATTTACACACTTTTTCCCCAAATCAAGAACATTCTCTTCCAAGAAACAAAACCCTAGCTTTTAAGAAATCAAAGCCAATTTCGAGAATTTCTCCAAGAACTTTAAGAAACTTACAATCAAGGTATGTCAAGTGTTGATTCATGGGTCCCTTTCACCCATGAATCTCAAGAATCTCTTTTTCAAAGTTCAAGTATATGAATTTTTATGAATCCCATGTTGGGTTTGCTTTTGTTCATGTTGATAATGACCAATTGAATTCTAATCCATGTTTGGCGATAAATTTTATGTGGAATTAGTTATTATATAAGTAGATTCATGTGAACCCATGATTAAACTCTTGAATTGTGAAATTAGAATTGAATCATGATGTTTACTTGTTGTGCAATGTTGTCTACATATACTATGTTTATTATGTGCTTGATGAATTGCCTATGTGAACTAATAAGAGAAGAAACCATGCCATGATTAGTTTATGTGCAAGTGTTTGATAAATTGTTCATGAGAATGGATTAATGCCACGATATAGTATGCAGTTATGTATTCCCCATTCATATACAAGTGATACACCTCAAGTGTTCGTTGAAATATTTTAATGAATGCATTGTGAGTATATAGCCATTGTTGGACTTTTAGGCTTGTGTCATGATTTACATATTATGCTATCGAGTCTTGGGGGTATCTAATACCTAATAATTTAGATGTGTGCCTAGAGACAGTGTCATGTTTTCACGATATCCTCAGTCAAGCCATGTTTAGTAGAATTCAGTCAGCCATGTGACTCAGGAAAACTCAGTAAACTCAGTAATCCCAATAAACTCAGAAAGCTCAATACTTCAGTAATCTCAGTAGTATTTCTTCAGTCAATGAAACTCAATGAACTCAGTCCAGTTCAGTTCAGTTAATCATGTTCAGTGTCTATTTAGATGGGAGTAGGATTTAGCACCAAGTGAACCCAAGGATGAGGACACACATTGACAGTTGAGGGTGTGATCCTTAGAAGCAATCCTTACATTCCAAAACTATGTAGCCAGCATAGATTGAGACATCAACACTGACAGATGAGGGTTGATGAGGTGGATAAGCACTGTCAGATGAGGGTCCCACCATTCTCTTTTGGGGACACTGTCAGATGAGGGTCACCCACAACTTGTCTTTACCAGTGGTGCGGTATTGACAACTTTCCAATTGGGATTACAGATTAGACCCCAACCTAGCTATATTGTTTTATTTGGGGTATGTCGGTTAGATGACTACTTCCCACAGTTACAGTTTTAGACTCAGTCTCAGTAATAAAACTCAGATAGTTCTTCAAAATTTTAGGACTGTCAGATACAGTCAACTCAGAACAGTACGAAACTTAGTTAGTTTCATCAGAACCTAGACTGTCAAATACAGTCGCTCAGTATCAGTTATATCCATTATCAGTGACTCATGTTTTCAGTAATCGAACTCAGAAGTTAGTACAATCACGAATTCAGTCATAGTCACTTATTCATACATGTATTCTCACGTTCATGTTATTCAGTCAGTTAGCATTGTTCGTGCATTTGAACCTTTTGCATTCAGCCTACCTCACTTGCATACCAGTACATTCAAACGTACTGAAGCATTTGCACTATGGTGTTTTATACCATAGGTTCAGAAGCACGAGCTCCAGAGCATTAGTAGCATTCCAGTTTCAGCAGTCAGAGTTAGCAGTGAGTCCTCATCTTTCGAGGACATGATCATTGCTTTATTTCTTCATTACTTAGTTTATTTCAGTAGTTGGAGTTAGTTGGGGACATGTCCCATCAACTTCTTATTCAGACAGTTTAGAGACTTTAAGACTATATTGTTTTTAGACTAGATGTTTTCAGACATTGTTTCAGTTTTGTTATTGTCGTACCACATTATTCAGATATGGTTTTATCAGATGTTTATCACTTTTGAACCTTATGGCGTGTTTCAGCCTACTATTTCCATATTTATACAGTATATTATGTAATGTTTAGATACAAATATCAGTCATGGATTAACTTGTTGTACTTCGAGGTCATGAGCACCGTATAACGTTTTGGGTACCAAATTCAGGGCGTTACATTTACTTTTTCGTTTTCGTGTTCTGATTGATTCAACTCAACTGAATAGTCATTACTATAAAAATAAACTTCTCATAGCTTTGTCAGATTACTTATCCACGCTTCAATCTCAACATGAAAAGATTGGTAAGCTTTAACCAAAAAAAGAAAAAAGAAAAAAGAAAAGATTGGTAAGCATTATGTCACATCAGCTAAATTGCATTGTTAGTGAAATTCTTTCTAGTAAGTTAAAAATAACATTAGTGGATGGGTTAAAAATACAGTCTAGTCTGGTGGTGGGATCCCTCTAAAAATGAAAAAATATATAGAAAAGAACACAAAATAGACCTATTTTTAAAAATATTTACTCGGGTATGGCCCTTCCCTTACTAATTGCGCGTAATGCCCAATTGGCAGTAAAAATTTACCCACATGCTTATACCTCTTTCTATCATTTTTAGACAAAATTTGACAAGTGTATTTAGGAGTCGTTTGGTTGGAAAATAGTTATCTCAGAATAATTAATCTCGGGATTATCCGGAATAACTTATCCCACCATCTATATGGGATAACTTATCCCATCACTATGATGTAAATGGTGATAAGTTATGCCGACCTTGACAACCAAATGGTGCACTAAAATTTTTATCCCAAAATTATTATTTTATCCCAAGACTATTTGATTTTGTATTTCACACCAAACGATCCCTTAATGCTTCTGATACCTTTGCCTTTATCTCTTGATTTTCATTTCTCTCTCTTTTTTTTTTTTGGATTTTTGTGTGACATGTGAATTTGTTTCATTTTAGCTTTTGTGTTTTCCTTTTTGTTCATTTCACTGTTATTATTGTCTTTTTGTTTTTTTAGGATAAAATAAAATATTAGCTATCCATTTTACGATTAGTAAAAATATAAAAATAATTAATTAGATGAGAATAATAAATAATTTAAAAAGATACCAAAGTCGCTTGTTATTTATTAATATTCAATTTAACAGAAAATAATTTTTTATAGATTTTTTTCTTTTGCAAATGTAAGCTAAGTTTCTTTTTCTCTCCTTTTAAATATATAAGATATCATTTGTTGATAATTCTAAAATTTATTTTCTTATTATTTTTCTTAATTCCTTTTCACTTCCTTATTAGTTTGTCTTCTTTTTAATTTTTTGTGTCTTACTAATTTTAAAAATTTAAAATAAATAAAAAGATAAAAATATTAATTAACTACTTTTATATTAATAAAAATAAAATAATTAAATAACTAGATTATAAGAAAATTAAGAAGACTTTTGAATATTTTGTGTTCTATTAAAGACTAAAACATACCTCAATGATACTATGTCAGTATATAAATATTTTACGATGATATTATGAAAGTTTCGCCGAAAAATAAAAGTAGATATCATTTATACTATGTCAGTGTATAAATATAGGGAAAATGAGCTAAAATGGACACTTTGAGAGTTGAATGAATTAAAAGGGACGTATATCTAGTCAAAGTCAATTAATTGAATTTGGGACCTAATTATAATTTGAAAAACATTGGAAACAAGTATTACAATGTTAAGAATTATTTTCTCTCATTCATATTTCAAATTTCAAACATTCAATTCCCTCCTTCCTCCTTTTTCTTTTTCTTCATCAACTTTATTTTTCTTCTTTTTTCTTTTTTCCTTCTCTCCTTCACCCTCTTCTTCCTTTTCATATTTGGCATTTTTCTTCTACATTTTTTCTCTGCCTTATTTTCATGTCATTTTTTTCTTGTAGATTTTTTTCTATCTTTATCTAGAATTTTTATCTTTTTATTTGTATGTTTTTATCTTCTTCTACTTCTTCATTTAGATTTGGTGTAAGAACTTTTAGAAATTTTGGGTGAAAAAAATTGCAGTCATCGAAAAATAATCGAGAGTTGTTTAAGCATCCAAAAGAAGTTATTTATATAATTTAGAGTTGTTTAAGCAAATAAAAGATGTTGTTTAAATAATTAAGGGTTTTTTTAAATATCTATTAGTTGTTTAGAAGTGGTGATGATGTGAAAGAGGGGAGGTGGTTGGGGGGATATAATTTAAATAATCTAGAGTTGTTTAAGCAAATGAAATATGTTGTTTGAAGAGGATTAGGGGGCGTGAGATGGTGGTGGGCGGTGGGTAGGAGGGGGTTGTAATGACCCTCCAGGTTATTTTCTATATTTTTTCACTAATTTCCATTTAGATCTTTCCTATAGCTGTCCCAAGTCATTTATGACTTGCTAGAACTGTCAATTTGGTTATCAGATAGTTCGTTTATTTTTTTGGAGCCAATTTCCTATTTTAAAGTTTTTGATGTTGATAATTGGGGATCGAGCTTAAACTTTAGGTTAATGGCCTCATATGCCAATTATGATAGTTTCATCAGCTCTGGAACATCGATTTTAGGCTAGAGAAATCCTTGGTTCAGGTCCTGAGGCTTTCAGACTCATTTTGGGCTATCGAGTTGATTATGGTTAAAATTATCATTGGGTGTGGGACCCAAATATCATCAAAATGATCCCAGATGAAAATTTTGATGCCATTATTGGGTCTAGAATGTCAAATTTTGCTGGGTAGCATAGGCCATTTGCATTTTCAGGATTCTAAACGAATCCCGAGGGTCCGATCAGAGACTTAGCAAATGTCAAGTTTACTGGTGCATGAACTCAGCTGGTGCAGCCTCTTAAGAGGACCTTTGGTCTTTTAAGTTGTGGTTGCTCGAGTAGCCAAGGGCCTACTTTAGTGACCAACCCTGGTCCCTGCCTAGCTGCTTAAGCGGAGGCCTTACCATTAAAGAGGATATCACTTAAGGAACAATTATTTTCTTTAGGAGAGGCCAACCTTTGGGGCATGGGTCACTTTAGCGATGATCTATCGCTTTAGCAACGACCACTTAAGTGGTCAAACAATTGTTAAAATGGTTATTTCTTGGTATTTATTTCTTTGTTACCTGTTTTTTCTCATTTCTACTAAGTTCCAGGACACTATTAAACCCTAGAATACTCAGAGAATCATGGAGCCATATCTTTGGGTGATCGAGGTAAGTTGGTGAGTTCGTGAGAGTCCTTTCCTCATGTAAATTTCTATAAGTTCCCTTTGTTCATAGTTAATTCTCTATTTTAAACTTGAACCCTTCATACTTTATGGAATGATTCGAGGGTGTAATTGTGCTTGAATTTTACCCATTTTTTAGAATAAATGATCCTTGAGCCTAGAAGATCATTTTGAGGGTTTCAAAATTGTGATTCTGTAGTAGGCCCCACATGGTATTTTAGCTCAATTTTGGATCCAAAGCATTTATAAATAATATGAATATCATTATTCTCATATTAATATGTAGATCATTATTTGATATCGTAATATCATGCGGAGGCTTCTCAAAAGAAAAATCTCTAATTTAGTGGACTTTCTCAAGCATTCATGAGCATCTAGGTAGGTCAGACTTATTTTCCTTATATATTGAGCTTTATTATAATATTGGTATGGTTATGCTAGATTTGGATTCAAAATTATGGCTTAGTTGCATGTTTACAGAAAATTTGGAATATTTAGCCGGTTAGAGAAGTTGTTTTACGTAGAATTGAACCATTCCTCCTTCCTTTGAGTTAAATTGTTATCTTCGGACTTATTTAGACTTATTTAACACCTAGTAGTAAAAATTGGACGCCTTAGTCTAGTTTTTGGATAGAAATCACCTTGGTGGGGACTTTTAAGGTTAGTAGCAGGCCTTGCCGGTCCTCTTTTAAGTGAAATATCCTAATTAGCTCCTTGTAGACCTAGAACGCCTTCTTTCGTCATTTTATATATCTTCATGGACCCTAAGATGATTTTAAAAATTTTATGATTCTTGAATAGACTTGGTAACCTGCATTTACTTTAAAGATCGGTTCGACTCTAACCGTTGTTATTCATTCATGATACTAAATTCCCAGTTTGAGAGCGGTACATAGGATACTAAAGACTGATTCGAGTTCGGCATTTATGATTCACTTATTCTATTAAACATCCTGTTTAAGTCTGGTGTTTATGGTAAAAAATGATTCAAAGATATGGCGTCGGTGGTCGATGATATTATATTTATTAATATTGATGCTTCTCTCTTGAATGCATCCATTAGGATTATGAGGGATCGACTAGATTATTTCCTCTTGTTTGTACCTTCTAGGCTTATGGGGATTCAATTAGGCTGTGGTTAAATTATATTATTTTCGATATTATCTACCTTGTTATTTATTATCTATCCATCGAAGCATTATTTTAGATTTTTTCCTTTCTCCCTGACTTTAGTTTATGTTCTCGCATCATATTATGTTTTTATTATGATTTAGCCTAGTCGGTAGAAGATGTCTATTGAGTACCCATTATTCTGGTACTTATACTACACTTACACATGTTTTTCTTATCCAGCTTTGAGTACTAGTTATTGCCACTGACTTTCTATGTGACGCATACTCATAATTTGTAGATAGGGTAAGCTTTTGAAGTCGGGGATGATTCTTTCTCCTTGAGAAATTTTGGATAGTCCTTACATTCGTGACTATCTGTATATTGATACTATTAGTACTCTTATATTTTTGATTAGTGGCATTTGTACTGACCTTACTAGTTCGTGGGATACTATTTTGCTATTTCCTATCACTTATCTATATTTATGTTATCGTACTTATATGTTATCGCCTAAAATCTATTTGCATGCTTAATTTTGGTATTCATTATACCTTCCACCAACTAGCTCGTTACTTTTCATATTAGGATTTGACTTAGCTTACCTACTAGTGGGTTAAAGTAGATGCTATCATGACTCATAAAATTAGTTCATGAAAAATTGGTATAAGAGCTAGGTTCACAAGTATTGTTGGTACTAGAGAAAGTGTCTAGTAGAGTCCCGCTGATCAAAATAATGACATCTGTTTCCTATGATCGAGAGGCTATCAGAAATTCTTAAGAGAACTTTACTTTCTCCATTCATTTCATGCATCGATTTTTGTGTTGGTTTCTAAAATTCACATTGTTTCACTCTTTCACAGATGGTTAGGATATGAGTTGCAACAACTGGAGATAAGGACCCCGAGTTGGAGACTAGCGCTCTCGCTAGAGGTTTTGGCTGACCTTAGGGCTGAGGTCAAGGAAGAGCTGTAGTCCCAACTAAGGATATAGATACGGAGCCTTCCCTAGAGCCTATTATTACTCCAACACCAAAGGTTCCTCCACCCCATCCATTGGTGGGATAGGGGATAGAATAGGCTCTACGGAGGTTTATTTCTTCTTTATTACTCGGAGATGCCTTGGTTTTGTTGTTGGGTTTGGTTGGTGTGTGCACCGTATGATTGTGATGAATTTGCATATCAGAGTATTACAAATGTAGGGGCACAACTTGTAGTTGTGACTCTTAGAGTTGACGTCCCTCCAATACTGGTAGTTTCTTAGCCAGTAGCTACCCAACCAACTATGTCTATTAGGGAACAAAGTATGTTGGGTAGATTTATGATATTGACTCCACCTAGTTTTGCGGGAGCTCCAAGTGAAGATGTATTTCAGTTTATGATTGCTTGTGAGGATAGGCTATGTAATTTAGTCCTAGTTAAGATTCATGGGGTTCACTACACTACTTTTTAGATGAACTTTGCTGCTAGACATTGGTGGAGAGGTTATCTTAATTCCAGGACAACTAGATTTCCTCCTTTTGACATGGATTCAATTCTTTGAGGTTTTCTTGGATAAGTATATACCTCGCAACCTTTGAGAGGGTTTGAGAGGTCAGTTCTCAATATTGGAGCAGGGTTCTATAATTTTTCTAAAGTATGAGACACAGTTTTATTAGTTGGACAGACATGCTACTACTATCTTACAACTGAGTATGAGCATGTTTGATGCTTTGTTAGAGGGCTGAGACTCCCTCTTCGTATGGATACTTAGAGTTTGGTTGCAACTGCTTGTTTTTTTTGAGGTTTCTAATTATGCCCAGACTATGATTGAGATGCATCACGAGGCCCAAAAGAGCAGCGCTAAGAAACCACATTACTAGGATAGTTTAGTGGGAGACAGAACATCTCATAGTTTAGAGGCAGGTGTTCTCAGGGTAGTTACCCACTATGTTAGTCTTATCAGCATCACAGTTAGTCTAGTAGATGCATTCATGCCATACTTTAGATTACTAATGGGGGTCAGCCCAACTATAGTGCTTACCCTGGATAGAGCAACAGTCAGTCTTTGAAAAGCGAACATCTGGGTTTTCTAGCAGAGTGGCTATTTTGGGTCTGCTAGATCTTTTAGACAGAGGTTAATGCCTAGGGAATTCTATGATTGTGGGATCATTGGGCATTATTCTAGAGAGTGTCCCTAGTGTAGGATAGTTATGCTTTTAGCATAGAGTGTTCAACTGATTAGGGTAGTGTCACCCTAACTAGAGGTGGTATGCAAGGTGTTGAAACGTGGGGAGTTGCACCATACTATGAGGGACCAGGTCCCTTAGAGTCAGACACAAACAATCAAATAATAAAGTAGTAGGAAACTAAAACTTTGCTAGAAATTAAAGTACACAAAGATTTAACGTGGAAACCTCCTTTCTCAAAGTTGGAAAAACCACGACTTTCCCTCATAAGCACTCAACGATCCACTATAATCAAACTCTTGAGTACAGACGAAAATGAAACCTAACTCTAGGCTCAACTAGTTTGCAACAACTCTATTACAAACTCTCCTTGACAACTCTGTCAAGATATTTCCTCGATATTGATTGACTCTAACCAATATCAAACTCCGGTAACTCTACCTAAGCACTCTCAAGAACATAAAAAAGGGAATTACTCTTTAACATGAGTAATTCAATTACAGACTCAAACATGACTTAAGAACACTCACTATTTCAGCACACATAGAAACTATGAACTTGAGTAATATTGCAAAGTTGAGTTTTCACCGATTTTTCACTTGAATAGTCAGATTGCAAAAACTAGTGATTTAAGAAGCATTATTTTATATTTATAGATGGATAATGATTAGGGTAGAAATACAATTGGGCCAGGTGACCTTATTGGTACAATCTTACAAGTGCAGTTTGTTATATTAACAGATGAACTATGCAGGACAGTGATAGCTGTACCAAACTCATGAAGACCTAGGGATATGGTCCTTTGATGTCAGCTAATCATTATCAAAACAAGATACAAAAATTTCCCCCCTTTTGATGATGACAAACCAACCATTAATTTTTGAACATCAATATTCATTCATCTCATTCACTCAGAGTGTTTACCACTATTGTCTATGAATGTTCCCCAATTACTATTCACCATACTTCCCCCTATTATCATGCACCAACATTCTTTCCCCTGTTAATATGCCATCATGCTTTACCAATATTTGTTCCCTCTGTCAATATGCCATCATGCTTCACCAACATTCAACACATATGCACCTAGTACCTGGTCCTTAATACATTATGTAACACACACGTCTCTTGGTCACTACCACATGATGTAACACCCCGAGTCTGTACCTTGAAAGCTACACGGTGCTCATAATCCCGAAGGACCATAAGCTAACTTATGAATGGTACCTACTGCAATAACTGAATGATAATACTGTAATATATGAAAATTTGGCGGAAACTTTCTATAACATTCAATACTGAATTATATCTGAATAAGGTATAACAACCACAACTGAATACATCTATCTTAAAATACTCTAGTCTGAAAAGCCTCTATTGTCTTAAAAAGGAGTTGATGGGACAAGTCCCCAACTAACTTTGACTACTAAAATAAACTGAGTACTGAAATACTGAAATAATAAGTATGTCCTCAAACTATAAGGACTCACCACTAAGTTTTTTGCCAATAGGCTGCTAAGTATGATTGGAAGCCCGTACGTCTGAACCTATGATATACTACATCATAGCACAAAAGAAAAGTATGTGTCAGTACTTTGAATGTACTGGTATGCTCAGTGAGGTAGGTTGAAATGCATGGGTTCATATGCATGAACAATGCTAACTGAATAACACGAGTATGACTGAATAAAAGTACATTGACGAATACGTAGACTATAACTGAGATTGTGATAACACTGAATACTGAGTCTTAATACTGATGTACTGATACCTGAGTTTACTGATGTTGTATTACTGATAACTGAATAATTGTATCTGACAGTCTTGATCCTATAGAACTATACTGAGTTCCGTACTAAGCTGAGTGACTGTGACTGACAGTCCTGAACCTGTAGAACTGAACTGAGTTCTTTACTGAGACTAAATCTGAAACTGAGACTGTGGGAGGTAATCATCTAACTGACATACCCCTTCTCTAACTGATTTGGCGTCCAACCTATAACCCCAGTTGGAAGGGTATCAATACCTATCCACTAGTAAGGACAAGTGCTGAGTCACCCTCATTTGGCAGGTGCTCTAAACAAGAATGGTGGTACCCTCAACTGGCAGGTAGATCACCTCATCATCCTTCAACTGGTAGGTTGATATCTCAACCTACACTCGCTATGCAGTTCTAGAATGCAAGGGCTCTTCTAAGGATTTCACCCTTTACTGGCAGGTGAGTCCCCATCCTTGGATTCACTTGGTGCTGAATCCTACTCCCAACTGAATAGACACTGTAGTAATTTCCTAGTTTATACTAGGCTTGACTGGACTGTTTTTGATTATACTATCTAACTGAACTGAACTGAGTACACTGAGTTCCATTGACTGGCAGAATAGTACTGAATTCTATTAACTGACAAAATTTACTAAGGTCTGAACTGAATACTAAATTGGAATGGATTGATACTGAGTCTACTGAGTTTTCCTGAGTTCGGTAACTGACTGAGAGTACTACTGATCATGACATGACGGAGATTATTCTATAACTGACACTGGCTCTAGGTAAACAGCTAAATTATCGGGTATTAAATACCCCCAGGACTCGATAACATGAAAAGTAAAACATCACATGATCTTGCATAGCATAAAAATGCATACTTGTTCATGATATATCTATAGAGACATTTTATCAAACACTTGCATGGTATAACTTGCACATAAGCTAGCATGACATGATTTCTTTCCCTTATTAGTGAACATGAATAATTCATCAAGCACTTGGTGAGCATAAAATATGCACATAATAGTTGAGCATCATGATTCACTTCCTAGTTCACAGTTTCAAGGGGTTTAACATGGATTCATACGAATCTACACATATAATAATCAATTCCACATGAAATGTGTAATAAATCATGAAATAGAAATCTAATTCAAATTATAATCATGAATACATATTTATTTCAATAATGGAAATCATGAATTCCAACTACTTGAAGTTTAAAAGAGTTTCTTGGACTCCAAGGGTGGAAGGAACACTTGGATGAACACTTCACATACCTTAGTTAGTGAATTCTTGAAAATTAAGGAAGGAATCTGAAGCCTTGAATTTGAATTTAATTCACCTAGGGTTTTTGTTCTTGAGAGATTTACGAAAGAATGAATATAACTTGCTAAAAGAGGCTTAAATTTCGTGTTATGGGGGATGAAGGGCATGGGAAAAAGACTTAATTATCCTTGAGGACGCGACATTTTAATGACTAGAAACTGTGTTATCGATGTGCAGACCGACGTGCCGTGTCGTTGGCCTCGATGTAATGACCAACATGCCACATCGATTCACTAGAATTTGTATTGATCTGAGGGAGAAATTATCTATCGATGTGATGGACAATGCGACTCATCGATATCACGTCGACTCACTATTTTGGTCACTCGAACATGGTCTAAACGATGTCCGAAAAATCCAAAACTTCTTCGAGAACACATATTGACCTTTCTGATTATGAACTAACTCAAATATCAATATTTAATGGACGAAAAGGTCTCAAAATAAGATTTCCAACTTTCGAAGGCTAAAATAACACTAAGTCTGAATACTTAGCTAGAATTTTCTAAGTCTGGAACCCCCTGAATTAAGCTAAGAATTTTGTGGGATCTTACAATATCTCCCCCTTGGGTATATTCATCCTCCAATGAGACTGACTAAGCTGAGAATACTGGTACACTGGACTTACTTACTGGACATGAATATCTGAAACATGATTATCTGACTGACATTACTGACATACTAAATTTCATACTGGACATGTATCTGATGCATAAGTACATGACTAAGTTATTTCATGAATGCATGACTGGGATTACTGATAAGCTGAGTGGCTCATACGGAACATGCATATCTGATCCATGAATACATGACTAAATATACAATGGTAACTAATACCAACTTTGTAACTATAACTAAACATGGACTAAGCCAATCTAAGAAAAATTGTTACCTTAAGTTTAAAATACTGATAAACCTGAGATCATTTACTAAGAATGCATGAATGGGAATATGAGAACATAACTGAGACTGAAACGTGATACATGAACTAAATATTATGAACAGAAATGAGCCCCTAAATGCATGGTTTATGGCTGAGATTGGAGCTTGAGGGTCCACTTATGAGTACCCATTACTCTAAACTGGATTCATTGCGTAAGGAGAAGATGGAAGGTTTAAGTCCTAAAATCTCGTGGGATTATAGTGCATATCCCTCTTGGGATGTTATGTCCCATGAAGAATGCTGACTTGGCTGCGATACTGAGGAAAAAGCTGAGATGATACATAGGGCACCTATGAACTGAATCGTTACTGTATATCAGGGATCTAAAACTAAGGCATGACACCTGAACTGAGCTGAACTCACAACCACATGATTGTCAGCCACACTTCGCCTTTATTTACTTTAGATTTTAGCTCATTTGCTTCCATTCTTGTTGGTTCTCTAACATCTTAGCTTCTACTGCAAAATCAAACACAAAGCAATCAAAAATGACAAAATTTGCTTAAGACTTCACAATTATTCTTAGTTAAAAGCCTCAAATATGTTAGCATTAGCTCACACATCAAGTGGCTGATACCTGAATACTTGATCAATTAATATTGAACTGTACTTAGTCTGAATAACTGGGCTAAAATTATAAGGTATTATGCATATGAGGTAAGGATTGACTGTGTAATAGGATATAACTGAGCTCATATTTATGAAAACTATATTATTTGAGAAGGCAAGACCAAGCGTATAACGTGGCTCTGAAATAGTCTGTAAGCTGAGGTACTGAAATACTGATAACTGAATAACTGATAACTATAACCTATGGTCAAGTAAATCTGAAACTGAACTGAGTTACTGATCTGATCACTGGACTGGGACTATGACTGAGACTGTAACTAAGACTGCAACTGAGACTGTACTGGAACTAAATATTGGGTTCGGATAACTCTACCTACTGAGGTATGATCTGGACTGAATTCTCCCACTATGCTCAAGCCTACTCAAATCTCTGAAATGCATTTAGTCACTTACGCATCAACATGACATTCAAGCTTATCTTCATAACTACAGCTTCATGTAAAACTAGCATGTAGTAATATTTTCTTAACATGAAACATTTACTCTCTCCCTTCTAAGTAACTGTTCATTGCTACATCATTTCATAAGGAGAGTTCACTGAAGGTTAAAATATGAGGACCTGAAACATGAATGGAACTATACCAAATTTGACACTTAACTGAGGCCTGAGGAATAGGAAATCAACATCCTAAATTTTATCGAGAAATATATAATGAGGATTTATATGATGAAATCTGAATTTAGATGATCATTAGGAGTATAGCATAAGTCATGGGAACTTAGCATACTATAAGGCATGCCATGAGTAGATGAGTCATAAACTGCATGACTGAGCTTAGAGTTTCTGTGTTCATGGAACATGATTCGTAACACTGTGATTTGGAACTCCTTATACTAGTAACATTAAGCATGCATGATTTTCAATGATGTGCACAAATACGATCTATGATCATAGAGATGACATGTAAGGCATGAGTACATATTGTGATAGCTGAAGTATGAAACTTTGTATCGAGCGGGTTAGGCATCATACCTTTCCACTGCTTTTCTACATATATAGACTTTACTATTAAAATTTGAAATCTTGACTTGGTTACTTGTTCCACCATCTCCCCCTTAGCTTAAAGCCGTTATTCTAAGTCTGTGAATAACTTAATAAACTCTAAACTAAACTGAAACTACGTTACTCTAGAGTCTTAGATATAACAATACTCATAAACACTCAACTCATTCTGAAGGACTATACTAGATAATGTAAGTTCCACTGCTAGTACTTTCTTCTGATACATAATTCTTAGCTTTCTATTGCCCCAACAATCATCAAGTAGCAACCTCAACACTGACTAACTTAGAATTTTTTACTCTTTTTTCTACTAGTTTAATCTAGAGATTCAAACTTAAATCAACTAAAACTAAGGTACTACCCCTTCATCCAAAGATTGGTCCCTCAAAAATCTAAAATGGGATGACTTTATTATTGAAATCAACTGAAGGAATTTTTTTGAAATACTGTAACCGAGCAATTTTTATACACTCATCTGGATGGAATAGATTTACCTACTGGGGGATGCACTAGGAAAAGTATTGTTAAGATTTCTAATCTTACTTGAAAGTTGACTGTTATATAAGGAGTTTAAGAAAATAGAGAAGCTCCCGGATCTAAGAAGGTATATACATGTAAATGGAAGATCTATAACGTACCATTAACCAATTAGGAGAACTTTCTTGATCTTGTCGGGACTGAAGTGCATAAAGCTTGTTTAGGTGCTTCCCACTGGCGGCACTGGAAGTGGCACCCTACTTATTTGGGCGACCAAACTGAGCAAAAGGACGGTCGGACTGACCCTGTTCGCATAAATCCTTTCCCCTCTGAGCCATTACTCTACACTCCCACATCCTGTGGCTTGGCTTACTATATCCAAAACATACATCATTGCCAGCTCTACACATTCTTTTGTGGTTCTTACCATATTCTCCGCAAAGAGGATTAGTATGAACACCCTTTTCCCTACCTTGCAACTTAGACCCTGATACCCCATTTTGATTGTCATTTTTAAACTTAAGCACTGGTGCCCTGACTGAAGGCAAAACTAGGACTGAGAATCTCTGACGGAATTGGGGGCGGTTACTACCCCCTGATCTTAGCTTAGAATTATTTGTTCTAGCCCTCTTATTCTTTCTATGCTCCCCTTCCTCACCCTGCTGAGGGCAAGTTAATAACCTAGATAGGATAATAGTCTACAAATTATTCTGAACAACTACTAAATAAGCCAATGTAGTGAAAACAGCTCTGAATTCAGCGTGAGAGACATGCTCATTCAGGGGATCTTCCTGAACGGGTGGAGAAGCTGGTCGGTTTTCATCTCTTCTTTCATTAGCTTTTCTGGGAGACATATTCTGGAAGCATAAGAAAGGGATGAATTAGACTGAGAGTTTAACTAGATCTCATGCTCACTCATACGACATGAATACTGAAAGAAGGGAAACTTTTTCCTAAAATATCTAATAGCCTCCTGTCCATAAGTGTGACGCGCAACACACCCATGCTCAAGACTCTACTAGATGTGGCTTTCAGTATTCCTAGGACTCTGTTGAACCTTAGGCTCTAATACCAAGTTTATAGCTCCCCGAGTCTATACCCCAGACGCTACACAGTTCTCATAATCCCAAAGGACCACAAGCTAACCCATGACTGGTACCTGCTGCAATAACTGAATGATAATACTATAATATCTAGAAATTTGGCAGAAACTTTCCATAAGGTTTAATACTGAATTAAATATGAATAAGGTATAACAATACCAAAACTGAATATATCTGTCTGAAAATACTCTAGTCTGAAAAGACTCTACTGACTGAACAAGGAGTTGATGGGACAAATCCCTAACTAACTCCAACTATTAAAATAAAGCAAGTACTAAAATACTAAAATAATGTCTATTCTCGAACTATAAGGACTCACCACTAAGTCTGCTGCTGATAAATCGGACTGGTAAGTATGACCGGGAGCCCGTGCGTCTGAACCTTTGATATAAACATCATAGCGGAAAAGAAAGGTATGCATCAGTACTTTGAATATACTGGTATGCTTAGTGAAGTAGGCTGAAATACATGGGTTTATATGTATGAACAATACTAACTGAATAACATGAGTATGTCTGAATAAGAGTACATGGATGAATATGTAGATTGTAACTAAGATCATGATAACACTGAATATTGAGTCTGAATATTGATTTACTGATATCTGAGTTTACTGATTCTGTATTACTAATAACTGAATGACTGTATCTGACAGTCTTGATTCTATGGAACTATACTGAGTTCCATACTGAGCTGAGTGACTGTGACTTACAGTACTGAACCTATAGAACTGAACTGAGTTCTATACTGAGACTGAATCTGAAATAGAGACTATAGTAGGTAATCATCTAACCGATATGCCCCTTCTCTAAGTGATTTGGGGTCTAACCTAGAACCCCAATTAGAAGGGTGTCAATACCGTTCTATGGGTAAGTACAAGTGCTGAGTCACCCTCATTTGGTAGGTGCTCTGAATGAGAATGTGGTACCCTCATTTGGCAGGTAGATCACCTCATCAACCCTCAACTGGCAGGTTGATATCTCAACCAATGCTAGCTACACAGTTCTAGAATACAAGGACTCTTCTAAGGATTTCACCATCTACTAGAAGGTGAGTCCCCATCCTTGGGTTCACTTAGTGCTGAATCCTACTCCCAATTGAATAGACACTGTACTAATTTCCTAGTTTATACTAGGCTTGACTGGACTATTTCTGATTATACTATCTAACTGAACTAAACTAAGTTCACTGAGTTTTGTTGACTGACAGAATAGTACTGAATTCTATTAACTGGCTGAATTTACTGAGGTCTGAACTGAATACTAAACTGTACTGGACTGACACTGAGTCTACTAAGTTTTCTTGAATCCTGTAACTAACTAAGAGTACTACTGATTGTGACATGACTGAGATTATTCTGTAACGACACTGGCTCTAGGCAAAAAACTAAATTTTCGAGTATTAAATACCCCCAGGACTCGATAACATGAAAAGTAAAACATCACCTGATCTTGCATAGCATTAGAATGCACACTTGTTCATAATGTATCCATATAGATATTTTATCAAACACTTGCATGGTATAAATTGCACATAAGCTAGCATGACATGATTTCTTTCCCTTATTAGTGAACATGAATAATTCATCAAAGACTTGGTGAGCATAAAATGTGCACATAATAGTTGAGCATCATGATTCACTTCCAAGTTCACAATTTCAAGGGGGTTTACATGGATTCACACAAATCTACACACATAATAATCAATTCCACATGAAACCTGTAATAAATCATGAAATATAAATCTAATTCGAATAATAACCATGAATACACATATATTTCAATCATGGAAATCATAAATTTCAACTACTTGAAGTTTAAAAGAGTTTCTTGGACTCCAAGGGTGGAAGGAACCCTTGGATGAACACTTCACATACCTTAATTGGTGAATTCTTGAAAATTAATGATGGAATCTGAAGCCTTGAATTTGAATTTAATTCACCTAGGGTTTTTGTTCTTAAGCAATTTGTGAAACAATGAATATAACTTGCCAAAAAAGGGCTAACTTTTGTGTTATGGGGGATGAAGGGCATGGGAAAAATACTTAATTAACCTTGAGGATGCGACCTTTTAATGACTGGAAAATGTGTTATCGATGCACAGACCAATGCACCGCGTTGTTGGCATCGATGCGATGACCAACGCACTGTGTCATTGGCATCGATGCGATGACCAACACACCGCTTTGAGTCTGCGTTGGTTCACTGGAATTTGCACTAAGCTGAGGGAAAAATTATCTATCAATGTGATGGATGATGCAATGCATCGATATTGCATCGACTCACTATTTTGGTCACTCAAACATGGTCTAAAAGAGGTCCAAAAAATTTAAAACTTGTCCTAGAACATGTATTGACCTTCCTGATCATGAACTAACTAAAATATCGACATTTAATGGACGAAAAGTAAACAAAATAAGGTTGCCAACTTTAGAAGGCTAAAATAACACTAAGTTTGAATACTTAGCTAGAATTTTCTAAGTCTAGGACCCCCTTAACAAGCTTAAAGGACTAAATTAAGCTAAGAATTTTGCGGGATCTTACACATGAATTTAGTATTCCCCCTTTCTGCATTATTGTAAAGTGATAACAGTAAACCAAGAGTAAAATAAGCAAAATTTAGTTAACTCATGGCCACTAGGAAAACACTAACATGAAGAACAACTTAAAAGTAAAGAAGAAACAGATGCAATACACAAATATAGGATTCATTTATTTTTTTTAAAAAGATCAGTACCATTACATCATACCAAAATAAACATAAAATATCTTATTCATCTAAAGCCACACTGGAAACAAGAACTGGAAATTTGACACAGGGATGACAAAAGGACTAAGCTAATATGGCTTAGGTAGAGAGGCTTAGAGGAGAAGGATTTGAGCAACAACTTCATTCTAGAACTCGTCACTACATTAGCATTCATTAATTGCTTAGTGAGGTCAATAACTTTTGCATTCGTCATTTGAACCTTCATATTGAGTTATGTAACCTTGTTCTGGAGATTTGCATTTTCCGCTGAAAGTTCCTTAGTAGCACCAAGTCCCTCTGAGGATAACTTTTGATTCTGCATCTTCTAGTGCACTATCTCAGCATCTTTAGTAGCTAACTTAATCCTTATCTCCTCTATTTCCTTGCTTAAATTTTCTTGAGTAGCCCATAGATCTGACACTTGAGACACAGTTCCTACTTTTCCTCTATGCATTCCTTTTCCACCAATGTTGTCAGACTAAACTTTTGTTCGACTATTCTAGAAGTCCCTTTAGTCCTAATCACTCCAAAGTGATAAAAAATCTTGTTCAAGAAGTACCCCTAAGGCATCCCATGTATTTTCTTCTTCTTATGGATCACCTTATTCATGTACCCTATCATAAGAGCAGGCAGTATTATCAACTTAAATTTGCTCAGACACTCTATTAGAAATAAATCAACAACAAAAGCAATGGTCCCTTTCTTTAACCTAGGCAAAAGGACTTTGTTCACGAATTCAAACACTAATTGGAACTCACTGGTGAGAATTTTATTTCTCACACAACTATTAATGTCCCTTCTACTTTAGAAGCATCAATCATGAACTCAATAGAGGCTTGTTGCCTTACAACAGTCCTCACCCCTATAATAGGCACATCCATGATTTTTCCTAGTGATTTCTTATCCAATTTTATCTATTTTTGTTGGACTTAGGTAGTCAAGCTCAACCCATCATCTGAGAAATCCATTGTATAATAGAATTATCTTACTTTTTTTTTCATAATCCATAGAATTTGATTTTTTTAAGAGGTGTAACTATCCCTGGTGTTTGACATATTCCACCAACTTTACCATGCCAGGTTTCTCATAAATTCTGGAATCAAACATTCTACCAGACAATACTTTCTGGGTTTTCAAGATCGCATTTCTTATTTCTCTAGATGCTAACTTTTTTCTTCGTCCTTTTACTTCTTTTGGAATAACTACTTGGTTTCTCTTTAACAACTTTTCTCTTCTTGGGAACAGGTCATCCCTTAAAGACTTTCTTCTTATTAACAATAGTGTGTTTCTTTTTCAATCCTATAGGGATACCAAACTTTGAACTGGAGGACCTGGTCCTCTTTGCAATGTGAATTTCTTTTCTTATTTTCTCAGTTGCAACAACAATATCAGGGTCAATATCGTCACCCTCACCAACCTTTACAACTTCAGAATTCCCCTCCTCCACTGTAACAACTTTGTAAAGTATTCTTTTATTAGCGGTTGAAGACTTACTAGACTTCATAGCATCTGCTAATAACTTCTTTTTAAATTGCCTAGTAGAATATGATCTAGTAATATTCATGCTAGTATCAACCATTTTTTCTTTGCCTTTGTTTCCCCTTTGTTTCTTTATAGACCACTGCAGAGGTGGTTCATCCTTATCCTTCTTATTTAGAGGTAACACAATTTCTTCATCCTTTTTCACATCATTCTTTTCACCTATTATTTACTCTTATGTACTAAAGAAACTTTCCTTTGGGTTATTTACAAGCAAGAGTAAATTTTTAGCAACCTAATTTACACTGTTGGAAAGATCAGATCTATTCATTGGTATTTCTTTGTCTCACAATTAGGAAAAAATGGGTTTTGACTCTGAGGGAGTAGGAGAATCAGGTACTTATAGAGTTTATAAGTGTTTTATTTTTTATGGTTCTTCATAAGAAATAGGGATTTGAGAGTCTTCAGGTAATTTTAGTTTGTTTGAGGGGGGAGGAACTTCGGATTGGTAGATTTCTTGTTCAATTAGTGAAGCAAAACCTATATTCAGATCCTCTACAATGGTTGACTCAACAAAAATTTCAATGGTTGAGGAATTTTGATAGGAACAGAATCATTTAGGGGTTCTAGAATTTCTGAAGAAGATTCAATGGGTAGAGTTAACACAGGTTCTTATTGAGGACTTAAGGAGATGTATTTTATGGTTTTGGGTGTTAAAGCATTAGAAAGTTTGATTTGACATTTTTAGATTGATTTTCTTGGGCTTCATCGACTTTTGGGTCTTTAATAGGGGTTGAGGAAGTGGGAATGTCTACCATTCATGTTTTTATGAGAGAAAGATAAAGGGACCAGTTCAATTCAAAGATGAAGGACAATTGAAAAAGATGATTTGAGTTAATTTTGGAAGAGAATAAAATAAAAAGGGTTTGATTTTGTAATTAATGAAAGTGAACTTTGTCATTTAAAAGGTCCCCTTTTTAAAATGATGCGTTTGACTGTAATAGGTGCGACTCTTCACATTGCTATGAATTGACAACTTTTGCTAGATAAGTAAAACACGTGGCTTTTTAGATAGAATTTTATGGTTATGAAAGCACACTATTTTGGTACTAACCTGAGAGATGGGACTAGGTCCTTCTCTTTCATGAGAGAATCCTTAAATTTGTGCAATTCACATATGTCCTCTTCTAAAGTTATTCGTGTATACCTGCAAAGTTATAGTACTGAGTTAGAACAATATGTACCTACTTTACCAAGGATACCTATCTCCTAATTATAGCCAATTTTAGGGAGAAAAATTGATTTATCTAGTACGTCAGGTTATTTGATCAACCCCAGCCTCAACATGTTTTTCATATTTTTCGCTCAATTTTGGATAGGAATGCTGAAAATGCCATGACATTTCTGGCTTGAGCTCTTGTTTGGACTTCAGATTCCAAAGGTGTAGTCAGATTGTCAAGTGGATGAGAAGATTTTCCCTCTAGTTTGACCTGTTGAGATTAGTTCAACTAGGATCAGGTCCTTGAAGAGTTTGACTGGACCCTTCTTATTATTCTTCTACTGGAGCTGGGTTCTGTGACTATGATCCTAGATCATCATCACCTTCATCATTATCATTTACATCATTTAGTCCTTGACTATTTTCTTCAGTAATGTCATCCCTTTGAACATGAATGAGTTCTTATATTTATGAATCTTCACTATCACCTCGATTCATTAGCTTTCCTAACTCATCAAAGACCACATGGACACTTTTTTTGGCACATAGAGTTCTTTTGTTGAAAACTCTGTATGCTTTTTTTGTTGAATAATAGCCCATAAATACTACTTTATCACTTTTGGAGTCAAACTTCCCTAGATAATTCTTCCCATTATTTAGAACAAAGTATTTTCACCCAAAAGGTCTGAAATAGTCAAGCTTAGGATTTCTATTGAACACAAGCTCATAAGGGTCTTGTTTAGGAGAGACCTAATCAAGTACCTATTTGTCACATAGCAATCAGTGTTTACAGCTTCAGCCCAAATGTTGTTTGGAAGACCACTATCAATCAACATGGTCCTGGCAATCTCTATGAGGTTCTGTTCTTTCTTTCAACAGCTCTATTTTGCCGAGGAGTCCTTAGAGTAGAGAAGTTATATCTGCTTTCATTTTTGACACAGAATCCTACAACTTGGGATTTCAAGTTCAGTTCCATTATCAGATCTGAATTTATCAATCTTACTATTTAGCTTCATTTGAATTTACTTGGAAAAAGTAACCAGAACCTCATAGGTTTCATCTTTTTTTTTTCAAGAACATTTTCCAGGTGAACCTTGAGTAGTCATTCACTATCACAAACACATACTTCTTTCCTCCTCTATTTTGGACTTTAACAGGTTCATATATATCTATAAACATCTCAAGGGTCTAAAAATACTCACCTGTTTCTTCAACTTAAAGGAAGACCTGGTTTCTTTGCCCTAAACATAGGCATGCCACAGACTAGGTCCTTTGAAATCAACTTGTTCAGCAAAGAGGAACTTACATATCCTACCCTTCTGTGCTATAGATTAGTATCTTATCTTTGAACACTTAAGCAAGTTAATTTCCCATCAGCCACAGACTCCAAATCAACCACATACATATTTTTGATCCTTTTGTCTTTAAGAATAACTCTCCTAGACTTCAAGCTTTACACAATACATCCATCAGCTGAGAATTTGACCTTATTACCTTTGTCACAAATTTTAGTAACATTTAGGAGACTGTACTTAAGGCCATTCAAATAGTACATATCTTCTATTGCTTGATCTAGAGATCTTTTAATCTTTCCAATACCATGAATATAACCCCTTTACCATTTCTAAAAGAAACACCTCCACCTTGAAGTGTCTTAAGAGAAATAAAGTAGTCAATCCTCCCTGTCATATGCTTTGAACATCCACTATCCATGAACCAGTTTTGACTACATTCCCCTCCTCCTACTTACAAATATAGTTATTTGTTAGATTTGGGAACCTATTTGAGTTTGAGTTTCCAATAGGAAGAAAAAGGTGTGATCAAATCTTTCTTGGCCCATCTAGATAGAGAGTTCCTCTTTTTCATATTTTTAAGGGCATAAAACCCTTAGGATAATAGTTCTCCTGCTGGATGTATTTATTACTACTCATTCTAGCTCTAATCTAATACTGATAGTTTTTCTTCAATTGTCCATCTCTTCTACAATGAGTATATAGAGGTTTGTGGACCTTGTTTCTACTACCATGAAAAACTTTCCAATGAGACCCAAGTGATTTAATTTTGTACTAATATCCAAGACCTTTGTCATTATTGACACTCTGACCAGTTAAATTAGAAAAATTTGTGAGGATGTGGTCCATTTTAGTAATTTGTTAAGTTATTTCCTTAGATGGACCATGTCCCTTTCTAATTCTTTATTCTTATGAAGTGCAGTCATAAGATGCTTTTAAGGATCCCTCAACTTTTCTTCAATCTCAATTTGAAGCCTTGAAGCTTTTTTCTTCCCTTTACCATCAGAATCATTTACTTTTTCTAGTTGACTCATTAAATAAAGATTCTCAAATTTCAAAATTATAAACAATTCTTCTATTTCAGATATATGAAGAGTTAAAACAATCAATTTAAGCTCTTGATTTTCTACTTTCTCTTTTAGAGCATTTTTCTCAATAGTTATTTCACACATAGAATCAATCAACACATTTGCTAGCTTCTTTATATTTCTAGCAGAGTAGTTGCCTATATTTCCCTTAATGTTAGAGAGAGTTACCTCATTTTCTTCTTCATCTTCAGTATTTTCCATGAGAGAAAACAAGGAATCATAGGTAACTTCACACTCCTCTATAACTAACATACATCTTCAGCCTTTTCATCTTCATCAGATTCACTAGAGGAATCTCCCCATACTACTAGGGTTTGCTTCATTGCTTAGTCAGCTGTAGCTTTTCTTCTTGATTTACAAGGACCTTGTACATGTTCTTTCCTTTGTAACCTCCAGTCTTGAGATATTCCTGGTAATCCATTTTGTGAATTGGACAGTCCTTATTTTAATGCTCAGGACTTCCATATTTGTGACAAACTTCAACAGTGCCTCCCTTCTTGCTGCTACTTCCTCTTCTTTAAAATCGACTACTTTTCTTCGTTGCTCTAACAATTATTTTTGCCAAATAGGCAACATTAGTGTCTTCTTCACTTGAATAAGATTTTTAAGTCTTCAATGCCAGAGATTTTTCCCTTTTTGCTTCCTTCTTCTTTTGTCCTTACTGCTTTTTGAACTCACGAGTCTTTAGATTACCAATGAGTTCATCTATAGTGAGAGTCTTCAGGTTTTTTTCTTTATTAATAGCATCTACTTTACTTTCCCAGGACTTAGGAAGAATACCTAGAATTTTCCTCACTTTCTTATACAAAGGAATTGCTTCTCCTAAGCAGTGAAACTCATTTATGATAGAAGTGAATCTTGTATGCATTTCTTAAATTGTCTCTCCTTCCTGAATATAAAATATTTCATTCTAAGTAGTTAGCATGTCAACTTTTAAATCTTTCATATTAGTTGTTCCTTCATGAGCTGTATTTAGGAAATCCCAAATTTTTTTAGCATTTTGACAAGTAGAAGTCCTGTTATACTTATCAGGTCCTATGCCACAGATAAACAATTTCTTTTCCTTGTAATTCTTCTCAACTTGTTTTCAATCTTCATCATCAAACTCTCTCCTATTTTTGACAACCAACCTTGTTATGTATCCTTATTTGAACTCTCTAATAGGAACATGAGGACATTCAAGTATTATATCCATCAGCTCACTATCCTCAGCCATAATAGAGTCATACATCCTGGTTTTCCACTATCCATAGAACTGCCTATTAAAGCGGGGTGGTCTGATGGTAGATTGCCCTTTTTCTAGATTAGGTGGAGTAAATATGATCAATAAATCACTCTAGGTATAAACCTTTTAGAGTGTCGTCACTCTGATACCAATTATTGAAATGTGGGGGTTGCAACATACTATAAGGGACTATGTCCCTTAGAGTCATACACATGCAATTAAATAGTAAAGCAGTAGAAACTAAAATTTTGCTGGAAATTAGAATACACAAAGATTTAACGTGGAAACCTCCTTGCTCATGGGAGAAAAAACCACGACTTGCCCTCACAAGCACTCAACAATCCACTATAATCAAACTCTTGATTACAGACTCAAATGGAACCTAACTCTAGGCTCAACTAGTTTGCAATAACTCTATTACAAACTCTCCTTGATAACTCTATCAAGATTTCACCTTGATATTGATTAACTTTAACCAATATCAAACTTAGGTAACTCTACCTAAGCACTCTTAATAACACAAGAAAAAGACACTACCCCGAGTAATTCGATTACAAACTAAAAAATGACTTAAGAACACTTACTATTTCAGCACACACAAAAACTATGAACTTGAGCAATGTTGCAAAGTTGAGTTTATGATGATTTTTCACTTGAACAATTAGATTGCAAGAACTAGTGATTTGAGGAGCATTCTTTTTATTTATAGCTGTATAATTATTAGGGTAGAAATACGATTAGGCCAGGTGTCCTGATAGGTACAAGCTCACCTGCGTAGTTTGTTAAATTAACAGGCAAACTGCACAGGACAATGATAGATGTACTAAACTCATGAAGAACTTGGGACCTGGTCCCTTGATGTAAGATAACCATCATCAAAATAAGATTTATACAGGGTTGTTGGGGTGGTCCCCAAGTGTTATTACCCTTCAAATCATTTTCAGTATTTTCGCTCATTTTCACTTTTTAGAGCTTTTTTATAGCTGTCTTAAGTTTTTTATAACTTGCTGGAACTGACAGTTTGGTTACTGAGCAATATTTTTTGGTTTTTAGAGCCAATTCCTTGTTATAAAGTATTCGCTGGTTCAAATTGGCTACCAGGTGAAACTTTAGTCGAACGACCTCATATGCTAATTTGGATAGTTCCAATAACTCTAGAATATAACTTCTTGCTAGGTGGACCGTTGGTTTTGGTCTAGAGGCTTTTAAACTCATTTTAGGCTATTGGATGGAAGTTAAGAAAAATGTCACATGGGTGTCGGACCTACTTTTCATCCAAACAACCTTAGATGGAAATTTTAACTGCGCCATTGAGTCTAAAACATTGAATTTGATAGGATATCATAGTTTATTTGCATATATAGGATTTCGATTGAATCTTGAGGGATTGGTAGAGACTTAGAAAAATTCCATGTCTTAGCTGGAGCTGGTGCATCTCTTAAGCACCCATGAGGTCACTTACCTCAATGTCGCAAAGATGGCCTGACTGTTGCTTAAGCGGCCTTGCATTATCCAACAGGTATAGCTTAAGCATTACCTTTGGTGCTCAAGTGATGGCCACTTAAGTGGCAATATCTGGGCTGACACCAGATGCTGCTATAATGATATTGTGTCTCTTAAGCGGTGATTACTTAAGCGGCCCAATGTCTACTTATGGGACACCCGTGGGCCTGGAAAGGTATAAATACCCCACTTAGCTCAATTTTTACCATTCTTACTTAGGAGAATCAATTGTGGGTGGTTTTGGAGTTTTGGTATAATTAAATTATGCATTTCTTCTTCAAACTTGTACTTAGCTTCCACTAATTTCATGGTTAATTCCTCTATCTTTTTTCTAAAATCCTAGAATCTTGGTGGCTTGATTGTAGCACCATTAGAGCTCAGAATTCACCCATTTTTTAGGGTAAATGGTCCTTGAGTATAAAGGGACGCTGTGTTGGTTTTGAAAGCATGATTTTGTAAATAGGCTCCACATGAGATTTTAATATAATTTTGGATCCAAAGCACAATAGTGTAACATGGATATCATTGTTCTCATTTTGATAAGTAGATTATTATTTTGATAGCATGGCATCTTGTGGAAGCTTCTTTGAAAGGAAAATCAATGGTTTAGCCGATCCTTCTTGATTTTCTTTGATGTCTATGTAGGCTAGGTTTACCCTCTACATAAATTGAGCTATTTCATAGTATAGTTATAATATTATGCTAGATATGGGGTGGTATTTAGGTATTGGAGATATGGTTTAAAGTATTTGGGTTAGTTGGGCTATTTAGGCTATCTTGAAACTATAAATTAGGCATAGTTGACTTAGTTGCTTATGTTTTAGGGATAATATCTATCTTAGGTGTAATTATGGCTTATTTAACATCTAGAAATGAACTTAGATACCATAGCCTAGTATGGGGAAGAATTTGCTTAAAATAGATTTTAGGGATTATAAGTGGGCCCCTCTGACCTCCTTAGTCCAAGATTTGTGTTAGTTTTTGTAGACTTATTTACGTATGATATACTCTTATTAATGTTTATTTTGGGAATTAAAAAAAATGAATGACTACTGAATATGCTAGTTTGGTAGTTGAGAGTTAGTGCTAATTTTGGATAAGGTTTGATGGTTAATTATGGTGATTTAGAGATATGACTCATGATTTTGTTTAATTAGTCTATTGATATGGTATATTGATATATGAGTTCAGGTTCAAGTCGAATAATTGATAATGATAATAATATATGAGTTTCAGTTCAAGTTCAACAATTAACGATGATATTGATAATATAAGTTCTGGTTCAAGTTCGGGATTTGATGATGATGTTGAAAATGAATATGAGTCTCAGTTCAAGTCTGACAAATAATGATAATGTTATGATGCTATTGAGTTTTGGTTCAAGTCTGGCATTGGGAGTTATTTATGATATGACACAGTTCAAATGGATTCTTGGTTATGGAATGATAGTTGGTAATTATGGTTATTCATTTATTTAGTTTCCTTGATTGTACCCTCTAGGATTATGGGGGGCTGCATTGGGTTATTTACTCTTTTGCACTTATTGGCTTATGGGGACCAATTTTGTAGTTGTAGTTGTGTGATATTTATGTTACCATTTTGTATGTATTTATCTATTTATCTACTACAGTGTCGGAGCTTATTTTTAGGTTTGCCCCTTTTATCTTGACTTAGCTTATTTTATCTTACATCTTGTTGTATTTATATAATGATTTAGCTTAGTCAGTCTATGATGCCTACTGAGTACCCATGATTTTGGTACTTATACTATACTTTTGTACCTTTTTGGTGTAGATTTCGGTCCTAGTAGCAGTCGTTGATGTGAAATTCATGTAGAGTTGATTTTAGAGACTGGGTGAGCTCATGAAGTCTGTGTTACCTATTTTCCTTCTGCTTATCTATGTCCAGTATTTTATTTTTGAGAGAGATTATGTTGGAATGTTCAGTATTTATAGTTCTTTTGTAGTAGCTCTTGTATCGACATTACTTAATCTTGGGATAGTTTTTGACCTTTTATCTATCTATTATATTATTATGACTATTTTATTGCTAATTTAAGTCTTTAGTTGTAGCTTTTGGCGTTTAGGCCATTTTCCCACCAAGTTTGCCCCTTTCGTACATCTTTGAGTTACATTTGGATTACCTACTGGCGGGATTAAGTAGCTCCCATCATGACTCATAAATCACATCATGATAAATTGGTATCAGAGCCTTGTTTTACCAGTATTATTGGTACAAGAGTAAGTATCTAGTAGAGTTCTATTGATCAGAACGATGATGTTCATTTTTTACCTTAGAATGGATATAGAACATTTGTAGGAATTCTTTACTTCCTTCCCTCATTTAGTGCTAAGTTGGTTTCTAAAGCATTCTTTTGGTTTTACTTTTTTCAGATGGCTAGGACATGTGCTACTGCTACACTAGATGAGGATACTGAGATTGAGACTAGGGATCCAGTCACTATTTGTAGATGAATTAGAGGTCATGGACAATCCAGGCATGTGTCCCCATCCAAGGGCCAGGATAGGGGGCCTTCACCAGACCTTATCCCTGCTTTTATACCATAGATTCTTTCTCCTTAGCTAGTGGTTACCCAAGGATAAAACTAGGTTCTACTAGGGTTTATTTCTTCTTAAGTGATCAAGGTGATTTGGTTCAGATTTGAGGATTGGTTGGTGGTGCACCATATGATGATGCACAGTCTAAATATTAGAGTGGTATTGAGGTGAGGGCATAACCTATAACTAGGGCTCCCAAGGTTGAGGTCCCTCTTGCACCGTAATTGCCCAACTGGTAGTTTCTCAGTTAGTGGTTGTCTAGCCTGCTATATCTATTGAGGAGCAAAAGATGTTTGATAGATTTTTTATATTGGCTCCACTTAGGTTTTTGGTTCACCGGATGAGGATACACATGAGTTCTTGATTGCTTGAGAGGATAAGCTTCATAATTTAGACTTAGTTAAAACTCATGGTGTGGATTACACTACTTTTCAGTCGGACTTGGCATCTCGACATTGGTGGAGGGGTCATTTTGATTCTAGGCCATTCGGATCTCCCTCATTGACATGGACCCAATTCTCTAAGATTTTCTTATAGAAGTATATACCTTTCAATATTAGGGATCATCTAAGAGATTAGTTCTCAAGGTTGAATCAAGGCTCCATGACTGTTGTGGAGTATGAGGCTTAATTTCATAAGTTGGCTAGGTATGCTTCTTCTACTATAAATACTGAGTATGAGAGGGTTCATTGATTTGTTCGGGGGTTGAGACTTCTTCTTTTTATGTATATATAGATTTTAGTTGCTGCGGGTAGGTGATTTTGGTTGCTTTGAGTAGGTTTTTTACTAAGGTTTCTGATCATGATTAGGTTATGAAGGAGATGCATCATGAGGCCTAATGGGGAAATAATAAAAGGAAGCATTATTAGGTTAGTTTTAGTAAGAGCCGTGTCTCACTATTCAGAGGTAGCAATTCTCGGGGTAGGTACCCTCTGCATTAGTCGTATCAACATCAGGGTCAGTCTAGTAGGCTCGTTCTGGCAGCTTTTGATTATCGATAGAGTCCAGTCTAGTTTTAGTGATCATCCTAGAAAATGTAATGGTATTTCTTTGTGAGGTTCATATTCTGAGTATTTTAGTTATGGTAGTTACTCTGGATTAACTGGATCTTCTGGTTTTGGTACAACGCATAGGGCATGTTATGGCTATAAAGCTTATGATCATTTCTCGAGAGATTACCCCATAAGTTCCTTTAGTTTATAGTGTTCAATCAATTTGGGAAGTTTTATACCTAGCTAGAAGAGGTATACATAATTGTAAAGGTGGTCCCAGGATGGTCATAGAGGTTCTCAAGATGGTAGGATAGGGGATCAGCCAGTAGCCCAGCCATATGGCAAGCGTGGTCAGTTAAATATAGTACCTGATAACGCAAGGCTGAGTCTTTAGATGCTATTATTATAGGTATGATCTTGGTGTGATGTCAGTTGGCTTTTGCTTTATCTGATCCAGGATCCACTTATTCTTATGTGTTTGCTTATTATTACCTGCAGTTTGAGTTATCTTAGAATTCATTATTTGTGCCATTATGTATATCTACTTCTATAGGTGATTCTTTAGTAGTATATTGGGTTTTCAGATCATGTATTATGATTGTTTGAGTTTAATACTCAGGCTGATCTTATTGTGTTAGATATGGTATATTTTGATGTGATTCTGGGCATGGACCAGTTATTTCACTATCATTCAGTCCTGGACTATTTCGCAAAGACTGTCACCTTTGCCATGCCCGGTGTACTCCACTTATATGGTAGGGAGTAGTTATCCATGATTCAATAAGGATTATTTATCATATTCAGGCTAAGATACTTATTTCCAAGGGTTGCAAGTCTTATCTTACTTATATTCATGATGTTAGTGTGGACAGTCCTTTGCTTGACTTTATTCTTGTAGTTTGAAAGTTTTCTAATGTTTTCCCTACCGATCTACCTGGTCTTCTTTATGAGCATGATATTGAGTTTGTTATTGATCTTGAGTAGGGCACCCAACCTATTTCTGTGGCACCTTACCGTATGGATCCCGTCAAAATTAAGGAATTGAATTATCTGCTTTAGGGTTTTCTTAGTAAGGGCTTTATTAGACCGAGTATGTCTCTTTGGGGAGATACTATGTTGCTTATAAAGAAGAAGAATGGTTCCATGCGTATGTGTATTGATTATAGGTAGCTTAATAAGGAGATGGTGAAGAACCGTTATCCTATGCCTTATATCAATGATTTGTTCGACTAGGGAGCAACGATGTTCTCTAAGATTGATTTAAGATCCAGTTACCATCAGTTGAGGATTCGGACCGAGGATATCCCAAAGACAGCTTTAGGTTCCGTTATGGTCACTATAAGTTCCTAGTAATGTCTTTTGGGTTGACTAACGCCCCATCCACATTCATGGATTTGATGAAACATATGTTTAGACCTTATTTGGATTCCTTAATGATTGTGTTCATCGACGACATCCTTATGTATCGAGGAGTATAGAAGAGCATATACAATATTTGAGGTATGTGATCCAGACTTTGAGAGAACATATGCTTTTTGCCAGATTCTCTAAGTGTGAGTTTTGGATTCAGTCAGTGATATTTAGTTGACATATGGTGTCTAAGGATGGTATTATGGTAGACCCAAAAAAGATCGAGGTTATTTGTGATTGGGATAGGCATATATCTCTGACTGAGGCCTATAGATTCAATGATTTGTCGAGTTATTATAGATGGTTCATCGAGAGTTTTTGTACTTTTGCAGTGCTAATAAATATATTGACTCGAAAAAAGGTTCCTTTTTGATGGTTCGAGGTATGTAATTTGAGCTTTGGAAAGATCAAGGGGTTTCTTACTTTAGCTCCTATTTTGTCTTTTCTTGTTGAGGGTGAGGGATTCACCGTGTATTTTGATGCTTCTGGTGTTGGTTTAGGTTGTGTATTGATGCATCGGGGTATAGTTATTTCTTATAAGTCGAGACAGTTGAAGGTGCACGTGCCCAACTACCCTTATGATTTAGAGTTGGTGGCAATATTTTGAGCTCTTAAGATTTGAAGGCATTACCTCTATGGTGTGCATTGTGAGATATTCATGGATCATCATAGTCTTTAACATCTTATGAACCAGAAAGATATTAATCATATGTAGCATAGATATATGGAGTTTCTTAAGGATTATTCCATCTCTATTTTGTATCATCTGGGCAAGGGGAACGTGGAAGTGATATACTATAGAAATATAGCACCGTTGATGCTTAAAACGAGGAAAACATGCATGTTTCTGAGGTTGTTTTATT
The DNA here is from genome assembly GCF_002878395.1 of Capsicum annuum. Classification (NCBI taxonomy): domain Eukaryota; kingdom Viridiplantae; phylum Streptophyta; class Magnoliopsida; order Solanales; family Solanaceae; genus Capsicum; species Capsicum annuum. The sequence goes on along the minus strand of NC_061116.1, from coordinate 28,006,881 downwards.
AGGTATGATGTGTTTTGGGTGTGTTTTGTAGGAAATCATGTTTTGGATGCTAAATTCATGAAAAAGATGAAAAAGGTGTTTTTGGCTACTTATTGGAGTAATTATGGATGTTCGGGACACTTTTAGGCTTTTTCATGATCAAAGCATGTTTGGGAATTGAAGAAGAGCTGAAAAGATGACTCTTGGGACTTAATAAGTCAACATGTGGACTGCAAGTAGGCTGAGCAAGTGCCAGAAGTCCAAAATTTCGAGAGCTGACCTACAAGATTTTTGGTCCTGTCACTAGCGCTGGTACTTCTGCCCACCCTGCAGGCTTGCTACCTGCGCCTAGGGTCAGGGCGTAAGTGGAGACTATAAGTGGCCATCGACCCGGTTTCTATCTATTTTATTCAGTCTTTGGTTTTAGGATTTCCTCATGTACTATATTTATGCTTTATGTGTTTTTTAGTAGGATTTATGCACTTTTGATACTCATAAACATATTTTGATTCCGAGATTCGATTTTGATTATGGAATTCTCTTGTATTGACTTTAGTTGATTAACTCAGTTACGGTTGTGGTTTTTTCTACTTTTTATTATTGTGTTTACATCTATGCTTTGAATTATGAATGTTGTTGATTACTTCACAAGTTTGAGCAGCTAAAAACCCATAAGTAGGGTTGTGGAAACGTTGGCGGATTGACAAAGTAGGGGAAGTGCTATTGTTGTTCTAAACTGATACCCATGCATATATTTCTTTATCTTCAATATAATAGTTTTATTAATGGACGAACACGTTAGGATCCCACCTAGATTATTGCTACTTACTCCAAAAGAGGAGTAGTGACTAGGAAAAGATAAAGATAATAGTAATTTGGAGTTTAGCTGTCGATCCATGCTTCTAGGTTTTATCTACGTAAGATGGTTAATTATTAGAGACTCAAAAGGTAATAGTTACATGGGATCAATATAAGGGTTTGTAAAAGATAAAGAGTGGGATCCTTCTACTCACCCAAAATACTGTAAAATGCACATAACTTATCGATTCTGCATATAAGGTATTGGATTAGTTCAATATAGCACGATAAGACTACAAATTTAAGAAGCCAGGGGGAACACAATCCTAGTGTTCACTTATGACTGATTCCAATCAAAGTTTATATTTTCCACTTTTTTGACATTGATACTCAAAACCCCATTTACTTTTCCAGTTTCACCTGCTGATTACAATAACTGAGAGCCATGAGTCCATGTATTCCCTTGGTATTCGACCCCAACCTTCATTAGGTTATTAAATGGCAGCGACTGTATCATCTTCTGAGAGGAGGTGTAGCTTGGACGTCACCAAATTTTTGCATTATTGCCGGGAAATACAGTGCTGATTTGTGATTTGATGTTATTGCAGTTTTTTGGGTTTTCTTTTTGTTCTTAGTTAGGAATATTCCAGTGTATGCCTAGCACATGGAGCAGAGGTAATACCTTACTCCCAGTGAATCTGAATCCAGAGAGGATCCTACAAACACCTAGGATAGTGGAGTAGAAAAGAGATGATAATCCTGAAGGGGTTCATGATGTTGTACCTCCCCCTCCTTTTGAAGGAGTACATGATATTGTTGATCAATAGACTGGTCAAATTTTAGCTCAATATGAGAATGAGGGGAGGCCAACAGAAGAAGCTCAGTGGGTAGCTCGGGAGGTAGGTGAAGCTGAGCAAAGATAAGAAGCAGACCATCAAGCAACACTCAGTGAAAATTAGAATAAAGCGAAAGGTTCCCGTGTTCTAGTGATCCCAGCATACTAGTATGCACAACCATATATAGACGATGAAGAATTTTTAGGATACATTGAGCCGACAGATACTAAAGCCATTATTCCTCTTATTTCCCCCCCAAGCATCAAGTTTGACATAACAAGTGCAATGATCCAACTCTTGAATATGCAGGGTGTGTTTATTGGTCTACCTATAGATGATTCGAATTTACACATTTCTAATTTCATTAGGATCTGCAGTTTGTATACAAATCTAAGGGAAAATTAGGAAACTCTTAGACTGAGGCTGTTCCCCTTCTCACTTATAGCAAAAACATATTTATGGTTAGGGGAACTACCAAGAGGCTCTATCACAACATGGAACAAGTTGCGCAAACAATTCTTGCACAGGTTCTTTCCTCTATCCAGGATGTTGCAACTTAAGGACGAGATCTATAATTCCATACAACTGCAGTCAAAATCTATGTATGAGGCATGGTTCAGGTTCAAAAAGAAGTTGAGTATGGTGCCCAATCATTGGTTGTCAGGGATGAGATTATTATATATATTTTATTAAGCCTTGATCGTCAGCTCTAGAGCCATAGCAGACACCATATCTAGAGGAGCTTTTATGAGACTATGTTGGAAGATAGGTTCGGAGATGTTAGATCAAATTTTACTCACTAACAGAGGATGGAAAATCAGGAGATTAAGAGGGGATTTGGAACATATGCTATAGGTGTCTCCTGCGACCAGAAAGTAGATGATGATTCAGTATCACAAGAAATTACACTACTACAAACTGATCTAGGGGTACTAGCAAAGCAACTTGCAGCAGCAACTTTTGAGAAAGTAAATGCTGTAGCAGCATAGGGGTCAGCTTCCAAAGCTTATGAGTCAGAATTAGAAGAGAAAGAAAATTATCTAGATCATCAGCAAATGGGTTTCTGATCGTAAGGAAAAGGGAACCAAGGTCGAAACTACTATGACAGATACAGAGACTGTAGTAGAGAGTGAGATGGTGACTGGAGGAAGAAGGATGATTATAGAAAGAATGAATATATATACATTCTGCCTGGCAAACGAGATGCAAAATTGGGAATAGAAGAGATGCTGGCTAAGCTTGTGAATGGTCAGCAAAATTAGGTGATCATCCTTGAGAAGATTAAAGCTGACATTTCAAGGTTGACCTAAAAGATTGAATCTCATGCAACTGCTACAAGCTGTTGGAGCACCAGTTTGGGAAGATGTCAGTGAATCTGAACCAAAGATAGCTAGGTACCCTTCTGAGCAACACTGTGCAGAATCTAAAAAATAATCATCATATTCTTTCTATTACCATGAGGAGCGGTGATCTGAGGTGGTTTTGTACACTTTTGTATCATTATTCTAGCTTATTTTGCCTTATTTTGAGAGTAACTTGAGTGCTTAACATGTTCATATTGATATAAATAAGCATCTAAGTGATAAAGTGTGTGATTAGGATGTGAAAAGTGTATTTCAAACAACTTTGGGTTTAATTGGATCATTTAGAGTTCAATCAATGAAACTAGTGTTACTAGCTCGAGCTAGGTTCTTGTCTAATCTCTTTTGTTGGATTATATTATTTTTAATGTGTTCCAAATGGTTTTAATGGTGTTATTATATGTGGAACAACTTGTTGGTAGTGTACAAAGTTAAAGCGAGTCAAGTAAAGAGTCAAAACATGAAGCAGAAGATCATGGAAATTTGCCTTGTCTTATCTCTTGTTTTGATTTGTCATGATGAATGTTGTGTTTGTGTTCTTGTAGGATCTTTTATGAGCTTAATATGTTATATATGGATGATTTTGAGGCTGGAAAACCATGTTAAAGCCACCACAAAGTCAAGGATGATACGAGGAACGACCAACACTTAAACAAATTTCAAGATGCAATTTCAACTTCGAGCAACAATGGTATGGTATTTATCACCCACAGATGCAGAAGAACGAATTGAAGATTGCTGAATAGGAACATGGGGAAGGAGGCATAAGGAAGAGAATCTCATCTCAACTGATGGATTTGGAAACCCTACTCTATTTTAAGTATGTAGGATCGGACTTGGGCCGGGTCATTATTTGTAGTTGGATTATTTTTGATGTGGGTTAGTTTATGTATGGTCTTTTAATGTTTTTGTTCTACCTGTATTAGCCTGAATTTTATTTATAAAAACCCCAATTAAACCAAAAAAAATATGTAATTTCCAGTAAAGTGTCGTGATAGGGGTGCGTTTTGACACTTACTTGACCCAACCAGCTAATACGACACAACCTTAGCTTGACTTGACTAGCTAGTGCATCGCGACCTCTACTCAATTCAATTGACCATCGCAGTGCGACACCAACATCAAATACATATTTGTAGTCATTGTTGGTAAATCTTGGGACATATTGGAACATCAATGAGGCTTCTACAACTTCATAACTTAGGTTTTTACATTATTTATTTAACATTCCATTAGATCATAACATGATTTTAACCTATTGGATCATGATTATGACAATGAGTGGCTAGAAACTCCCTTTTCAAGGTTGAAGCCAAGAACATGAGTACTATTATTTTTTAAGTTAATTTCATTAATTTTCTTATCATTTTTGGTTGTATGTTCACTCTTATTTTAACTATTTTGAGGCTTGATCACCCTTCGAATGCATCTATTGTCAACCTTGTGAACTCGAAAGAGGGAATAGGGAGATAGAACATGGGATTGAATAAAGTATGATTTGTATTCTTTTATAAAATAAGGAATTCAAATTAGCGTCTAGGACAGAGATGTACTTAGATGCCTTACTTGATTCAAACGTAGGATGTTATGAACTTAATTGTATTATTATATCCCTACTCAATGATGTAGTTGTAATGTCCATATTAGGTAATTGGTTAGAGACCGGGACACTTTGATCATATGATTAACCCTATGAATTGACAACCAAGCTAAGAAAGTTGATGAATGAAGTTCAACAGCATAGCACGAGTGTTCAAGGTTCTTCAACCCTGGGTTTTGCTCCTATTGATTGTCCAAGATCCTTACTTTACGCATTGTTTACTTTACTTATAGTTACAAATTCCAACTCTCTTTTCGATTAATCTTGCATCATGTTAATCTAAAAGGTGAACTAGAATTGAATTGTTGTTTAACCAAGTCACTGTGGGATCGATACTTGGCTTTTATTCGGCCACTTTAATACTTGATAAGACCACGTACACTTGTGTGTGCACTGTCAAGTTTTTGGCGTAGTTGTCGGGGACTTGTTATTTGGCAACTATTTATTTTAGTTTTAGTTTTAGATTTATTTGATTTTTTACGCTTGGTCTTGGTTGTTTTTTGTAGGAAATAGGTTACAAAAGTTGGCAAGGGATCAGGACTTGGTTGAATCAAGTGCCGAACCTGAGTAACTTTTTCATCAATGAAGAAGAGAAGTTAACCTTCTCCCTAGTATTCCTTAAATCATAGAAAACCAAGAGAATCCTGCCATCATGGCTGATGAACAAGAAACCCATAGGACAGTCAGAGAAGTGGCAATCCCACTTCCAACTAATTTGACCTCCCTATTTTAGAAGCCGACAACTGGAGGTAATTTTGAACTTAAATAGAATATGGTTCAACTTCTGATTAGCAGTGGACAGTTCACAAGGCTTTTACATAAAGATCCGCAGGTTTACTTACAGAATTTTCTAGAAATAAGTGACACATTCATTCCCACTAGAGTGAATGAAGACTATGTGAGGATGACGCTTTTCCCATTTTCACAAGATGGGGAAGCTAAAAAGTGGTTGAATGCGAAACCAGCAAATTCAATCACCTCATGGGATGATATGGCTAGAAAATTCCTTATTCGGTTATTTTCGTCTGGTAAGACTGTGAGACTTCACAGTGAGACTGTGCTTCAAACAGAAGCCAAAAGAAAATCTCTATCATGCTTGGGAGCTCTTCAAGGCACTTCTTAGGGACTGTCCCTACCAACAACAGTTCAATAAGGTACTTTCTCATACTTTTGTAGTGTCTCTTCACCATAATACAAAGATATTGTTAGATTCAGATGTAGGTGGTCAAGCCCTTAAGACGACTTATGATAAGTTGTACACTCTATTGAACTGCATAGCTCAAGGTTATCCAAACTGGCATTTAGAATCGAGAAGCGCTACTAAAAAAATTGAAGGGGTGTTAGAGGTTGATCAATTCACTACCATATCCACATAGATCTCTGCCTTACAAAATCAAATCAGCAGTTTGAAGTTAGGAGTACCACAACCTGTGGCCACAATCAATCCAATCCAATACGCTACAACTTGGTGTGATGTATGCGGTAATAGTGGACATCAAATGTCCATGTGTCAATCAAATCTAGAATTGGTGATGTCCGTGGGCAAGCTCACAGGAAGAAATATGGAAATGCTTACAAGTGGCATACTCAACCACACAATCAGCCATAGGCTACCTAACAACAACTATTTCAGCAACCACACGCATAACCAATTCAATCAACTAGAAAATTAGAATAGATGATGAAATAGGTTCTAGCTAATCTAACACAATTGGCTGAGAATGTAAAACATCAGCAAGCAATACAGAGAAGCTTAGAGTTATGGTTGATGCAATTATAATAACAATTAAGTATCAGGCCTTAAGGTGGTTTACAAAGTGATACAAAAAATCCAAAACAAGTTATGTCAATTATAATGAGGAGTGGTAAGGATCTGAATGAAAAACCCCCAAAGGCAACTAAGGAGGTAAATATAGAGTTGATCCCCCTACAGGAATTTGATCCAATTACTAAAAATTCAAGAAAGTCTGAGTACTCGAAAACTAAAGTTGTTGCTGAACCAAAAAAGAAGAAGATGCTGCCACTTCCCTTCCCTCAGAGGCAAATAAAAGCAAAGGAGGATGCAATGTTTAAGAAGTTCTTTGACACATTCAGAGAGCTTCACATCAACTTACCTTTGTTAGATATTTTACAGTGAATGAACAAGTATGCTAAGTACTTGAGGGATGTGGTTTCCAATAAGGTAAAATTGCAGGATGTGGAGGCAATAACACTCACTAAAGAGTGTAGCGTGGTAATGACACAAAAATGCCCATGAAGCTTAGGGACCTAGGGAAGTTCACTTTCTATATTCAAATTAGGAGTAGTAAGGTGGTACACATATTGAGTGATTTAGGGGATAACATAAATTTGATTCCTCTATCTTTGTTCCACACATTGGGCTTGGGAAAGCCTAGACCTACCACCGTGATTCTAGAGCTGGCAGATGGGTCCATTGCCTATTCTGAAGGAATTATAGAGGATGTCCTTATACAGATTGGTGAATTCATTATTATTGGTAACTTTATTGTTCTAGACTTTTAGGCAGACGAATAGGTACCAATCATTTTGGGGCGTCTATTTTTAGTGATAGGAGGATTATTGATTGATATGAGAGAAGGAATACTGACTGTGAGGTTGAATAATGAAGAGGTAATTTTTAAGGTATACAAACCACTCACCGAACTATACCAATATAAAGACTTGTGCATGATCACTATTATTAGAAAGGATAAGTGTAGGGTGGTTATTCCACAAAAGACCTCTTTTAACACCCTCATCGAGTTGCCTAAGCTACTACAACCACCACCTTTTGATTTAATGTTAATTGATGAGTCTGAAAAGGATAAAGTTGAAAAACCTATTACCCTTGAGAATGCACACCCAAGAAGGGTGAAAAGAATAAAAAGATGGATACCAGGCATAAGAAAGAGAAGAAAAGAGAATGACTAAGTCATTGAGTTAGTTTGTGCCGCGACACTAAATCAGGCGCTGCTTGGGAGGCAACCCAAGTTAGGTAGGTATGTTTTCTTTTAGTTTTAGTTTTTATTTTATGTAGTTTTTGTTTTGGTTGAGTCCCAGGTTGGTGGGAAGTCTGAGTACCATAAACCTGAGCTAAGAAACATGGTGGAAATTAAGTGTAGGGTCTTGTGGATCCTTTTGATGCAAAAAAAAATGCTACTATCTAGGTCTAGAGGCCTCAGAGAGTATTTCTATCTCTTACTTTTAAGTTCACTTTGGGGACAAAGTAGATTTTAAGTGTGGGGTGGGGAAATTCCCAAATTTTAAGCTCAATTTAATTTTTTTTTTGTGTGAGATATTCTTGTTGGTGCTATTTTTTATTACATAGGGCAAGTGTTTTAGTTGTATAAGCATGTTGAATTATGCGAATTGCTACTTTGGAGACTCCTAGGCTCATTCTAACACTTGTACTTTTTGGCATAAATTTAAATTCATGCTATTATTAGTTGAGAGTCTATGATGATCATGTGTGAGTCAAGCATGTGCCATGTGTGATGTGAGTTTTTGTATATTCCTTGTTGCATATGATGTTTAGAACTTGCCCGGTGTAATATCCCAAAAATCCAAACCGATTTGAGCATCATATTTTGAGCTCACGTATAGTGCAATATAGATCTATGATAATTTCATAAGTTAGTCTAAAGTAGTTTTAGGTCTCAAATAACTCCCAGCTATTAAACGAATCCAAATGATCCTTACCGATTAAATTTTATGTGAGAATAATACCTTAATCAACTTCAAACGAGCATATCTTTTGGTCAACTCAGAATTTTCCAACTCAAAGCCCATCAAGTTGTGGGAAATTGAATTAGATTTCCAACGATATAAGATTCTCCCAAATTCAATACCCGGGTGAAGAGTTATGACCATTTTTGTAAAAATAGTGTGCCAAATTAGCAATCAACGAGACGTGAAGGCATGCCAAATGATAGTTGTCAAAAACTAGTGAACCAACATGATTATCCCACATAACAGTGAAATTTTAGGTCCCAACCAATGGGAGACCGTGATTGTCATTTTCCATTGGCACGACGTGATTGCACCCGTCGCGCCAAGGCCAAAAATTAGGATTCACAGTCTGCGATTTAAAATTTCAAAGGACGTTTTGTCTTTTCTCAAAGTTACTAATCCATAATAACCCAGGATTTAAGCCCTAATAAAGCAGTATTTACCCATTTTTACATTATTTTCTCAAATTAAATCAATTCTCTTCAAGAATAAAAACCCTAACCTTAAAAAATACAAGGCCAAATATCAAGAACTCACTATCAATCCTCACGAATTCATCAATCTAGGTATGTTAAGTGTTCACTCATAGGTTCCTTTCACCCATGGAGTCCAAGTACTATGTTTTAAATTCAAATTATGATCTCTACAAGCAATTATGATCTTTAATTAGGATTTTCAACCATGAATCTCCATGAACTTTAATTTTAACCATGCTTATATGAAATTGTTGTCATTATCAATCCCCTCATGTTTTAGTGTTGCAATTTTCTGAATTAAATCATGTTTAAGTGTTGTTGATGTTTAATTTATGTTGTTACTCCAAGTTTGATACTATTCCCATGCGTACTCAAAACCAAGCACATTGAGTGTTAAATGAAATGCCTACAAGATTGGACTTTAATAAATGTTTCCATGTTATGTCCTTCAAGATTTGTACCATTTTACTTATATTTCTTTTGAGTCCTAGGGTTTTGAATACCCAAAAACCATAGCTGTTTACTTAGTCTCATCTTAGTATCTTTAGAATAACTTCAAAATATATTATGAGCATTACTAGATCGGTCAGTTAAACTCAAAATAGTTAGTAATCTAGTGACATTCATTGGGAGTAGGATTTAGCACTAAGTGAGTGCAGGGATGACCGCTTCCCCATCAGATAGGCAGAGTCATTAGTAGCAGTCCCTGGATTCCAAAACATATTGCCAGCATAGGATATGAGAAGTCACCCATCAGTTTAGGCTTGACTATCTCGCAGGGGTCACCCATCAGATTAGGCTTGACACCCTTAGTCCTTTAGAATAATATTATACATTAGTTTAGTGGATCCACACATCAAGCATTAGTACCCTTGGCATGATATTAACACCCTTTCCATAGGGGTTACAGGTTAGACCCCGATTAGCTCAGATTGGGACATTTTGGTTAGATGATACCTCCCATAGCCTCAGTTATAGTCTTAGTCCAGTAGTTAATCCTATTATTTAGTTTTAGTTAATTAACCATAGCATACAGACACCAGTGATTCAGTTATCAAATTTCAGAATTTACAGATTATATTCAGTCCATGTTATATGCTTGGTCATGCATCCCCATTATCTATAGATTTTACATATCTTTAGTATTTACAGTTTTTATGCATCCTTAGTAATTACAGATTCTATGTATTTTCAGTATCTACAAATTTTATATATTCTATTTAGTACCTTATGTTAGAAACACATATTCAAACGATTACTTATTCATGTTCATGAAACCATGCATATTCGCCTACCTCATTTAGCGTACCAGTACATTCAAAGTACTGATCGCATACTCTTTTCTTGTGCTATGATGTTTCATATCATAGGTTTAAATGTCCAGTTCCCAGATCACACTAGACTTCTCAGGCTCTCAGTAGTAGCATTGGTGAGTCCTCATATTTTGAGGATAGATTATTTTATTTCATGCTTTCAGTTTAGTAGTTAGTTAGAGTTAGTTGGGGCCTATTCTATCAACTCATATTCAGTAAGTTTAGAGGTTTTTGGATATTTCAGTTAGTTATTTAGTTTATCTTTATTTTATCAGGTTTAGACAGTTTTTTCCTCTAGATTCATATTTTAGTATTGTTTCAGTTGATGAAACCTTATGGCTAGTCAGTTGTTCTTCTGCATTTATTATTATATTGTTCTGTGCTTATAGTAGGTACCAGCTCATGGGTTAACTTGTGGTCCCCTAAGACTGCAAGCACTATGTGATGGCCAGGGTGTACTTTTGGGGTGTCACAAACTTAGTATCAGAGCCTAAGGTTTTAAAGTGTCCTAGAAAGTTTGAAAGCCATATCAAGTAGAGTCTTGTACATGGGTGTGAAGCGTACCACACTTATGGACAAGAGGCTATAAGGTATTTTAGGAAAGTTTCACTTCTTTTAGTACTCATGTCGTGCGAGTGAGCATGAGCTCAGGTTAAACTCTCAGTCTAATCTAATCTTCCTTTTGTTTATAGAATATGCCTCCCAAAAGAGCAAATGGAAGAAGAAATGGGAACCAGCCAGCACCTCCGCCCATTTAGGAAGATCCCCTGAATGAACATGTATCTCATGCGGAGTTTATATCTATATTTACTACTCTATCTCACTCTATATCAGGTTATAATGCTCATCTAGCCATTACCCTGGCTAATTCAGTTGCCAATACTGCTACAACCAAGATTTGGGACTTCACCCAAATGAATTCTCCTTTCTTCATGGGATCCAAGTCTGAAGAGGATCTACAAAAATTCTCAGATATGGTGTAGAAGGTAACAGATATCATGAGGTGACATCTAGTAAGAGTGCTAAGTTGGCTGTATATTAGTTACAGAATGTATCCCACTCATGGTTTAAGTAGTGGAAGGTATAGAGAGGTGCAGTTTCAGGAATTTTAGAGTTGGAGGAGTTTGATATAGCCTTCTTAGATAGATTCTTTCCATTGGAGCTAAGAAAAGCTAAATTGTTAGAGTTCATCAACCTGAGGTAGGGTAATATGAGTGTTAAAGATTATTCCCTTAAGTTTACTCAGTTAGCTAGGTATGCTCCTTATGTAGAAACTAACAGAAGGTCTAAGATGAGAAAGTTTATGTCTGGTGTATCTGACAGTATGGTCAAGGAGTGTAGGACTACAATACTGATTAGAGAGATGGACTTATCCAGGTTAATGGTCTATGCTCAACAGATAGAGGAGCAGAAGACTAAGGAGAGAGAGTGAGAGAATAAGAGGGCTAGGATGAGTGGCTTTAATTTTAGTCAGCCAAGATCAGAAGGTGGTAACCGTCCTTAGTTTCATCAGAGATCTTCATTCCCAACACCATCTTCAGCTAGTTCCCCAGTTCCCAAATTCAAAAATGATATTAGGGATAGGGCACTAGGCTCTAAATCCCAAGGCAGTGTGAACAGTTGCCATACTAATCCTCTATGTCAGAAATATATTAGGAACCATCAGGGTGAGTGTAGAGCTGCCAGTGATGTGTGTTTTGGGTATGCCAAGCTAGGCCATCAAATTTGGGAATATCGGGTAGTTTCTCAGAAGGGTAGGGATTTACGCCCATAGGGCCAGTCCCATTAGTCATTAGTTCCAGTCGGTCGCCCAACTCAGTAGGGTGCCACTTCCAGTGCTACTAGTGGTTAGCTTCCAAATAAATTTTATGATCTTTAGTCTAGACAAGATTATGACAATTCTCCTGATGTGGTCACTAGTACGTTATATATTTTTCAATTATATGTTTATGCTTTTCTAGATCCAGGAGCTTCCTTGTCTTTTGTAACCCCTTATATAGCCGCCAACTTTGGAATTAGTCCCAAAATCTTAGCAGAGCCCATTTCAGTGTCTACCCTAGTAGGTGTTTCTATTATAGCCAGGCAGGTATACAAGAACTATTCGGTCACAATATCTCAGAAAGTCACTTCAGTTGATCTTGTAGAGTTAGAGTGACTGATTTTGACGTCATTCTCGACATGGATTGGCTTCCCTCATTCTATGATTTAGTTGACTGTAGAAATAAAATTTTTTACTTTCAGTTTCCAAATGAACCGGTCCTTGAATGGAGGGGTAGTACTACAGTGCTTAGGGGTCAGCTGATTTTATACCTTAGAGCGAGAAAGATGATATCCAAGGGGTGTATTTACCATCTGGTCTGAGTTAAGGACTCAAACTCAGAAACCCCAAATCTTAAGTTTGTTTTAGTAGTAAGGAAATTTCAAGATGTGTTCCCTGAGGATCTTCCTAGGGTTCCTCCCAAAAGGGAAATTCACTTCGGAATAGATCTTCTCCTAGATACTCAACCTATATCCATTTTCCATATCTCCAACAAAACTTCAAGAATTGAAAGAATAGTTTAAGGATCTCCTAAATGAGGCATTCATCAGGCCCAGCATCTTCTCGTGGGATGCACTAGTTCTATTCGTGCGTAAGAAAGATAGTTCTTTCATAATATGTATCGACTACCGTCAGTTAAATAAAGTCACCATCAAGAATAAGTATCCACTTCCTAGAATCGATGACTTGTTCAACCAACTTCAGGGTGCCAACTACTTTTCTAAGATAGACCTCAGATTAGGCTATCATCATCTCAGAGTCAGAGAATGTGACATTTTGAAAATAGCTTTTTGAACCCGGTATGGTCACTTTAAATTTCTAGTCATGTCCTTTGGTCTCACGAATGCCCCAACAACCTTCATGAACTTAATGAATTAAGTGTTCAAGCAGTACTTGTACATGTTCATTATATTCTTTATTGATGACATTCTTGTTTACTCCCATAGTGAAAATGATCATGCAGACCACCTCAGGATAGTATTACAGACCCTCAAAGCCCATCAGTTGTTCGTCAAATTCAATAAGTGCAAAATTTAGAGAAGATTAGTGGCTTTCCTTGGCCATATTATTTATAGTGATGGCATTAGGTTTGACCCTCAAAAGACTGAAGAGGTAAGAAACTAGCCTATACCTATTTCTCCATCAGCTATTAGGAGTTTCTTTGGTTTAGATGGCTATTATTGATGATTTATTGAAGGGTTTTCCTCTATTGTATCCCCCATGTATAGGTTTACTCAGAAGAAAGTTAAGTTTTAGTGGTCAGATTCTTATAAAAAGAGTTTTCAGGAGTTGAAGACTCGACTCACTACAGCTCCAGTTTTGACATTACCAGATGGTTCAGAAGGGTTTGTTGTATATTGTGATGCTTCTAGAGTTAGGTTGGGATGCATTTTGATGCATAGGGGTAAAGTGGTGGTCTATGGCTCTAGGAAGCTTAAGCCCTATGAGAAGATTTACCCAACCCATGATCTTGAGTTAGCAGCTGTATTATTTGTCTTAAAGATTTGGAGTCACTATTTGTACGGGTACATGTGGATGTATTTATGGACCATAAAAGCTTACAGTATGTCTTTTCTCAGAAAAATTTAAATTCTCATCAGAGAAGGTGGTTAGAGTTATTGAAAAATTATATATGAGTGTACTGTACCATCCAGGAAAGGCCAATGTAGTGGATAATTCAATCAGTAGGTTGTCTATGGGTAGTGTTGCTTATGTTGAGAATCATAAGAAAAATTTAGTTCAGAAAGTTCATCATTTTGCCAGGTTAGGTGTTTGTTTAGTTGATTCAGCAGAGGGTAGTGTGTGGGTGCAAAGTAGTTCATAATCATCTCTAGTTTCTGATGTGAAGGAAAGGTAGAATAGAGATCCTACTCTTGTGAAGTTGAAAGAGTCAGTTAGAGATCAGAAAGTAGAGTTTTTCTACCAAGAGGGAGATAGTGTATTGTGTTTCTAGGGTCGACTATGTGTGCCAGGTGTAGATGACTTAAGGCAATGAATCCTTAAAGAAGCACATGGTGCACATTATTCGATTCATCCAGGGGCCACCATGATGTACCGTGACTTGGAAGAGATCTATTGGTGAAGTGGGATGAAGAGAGATATTGCAGAGTTTGTAGCTAATTGCTCTACGTATCAGTAGGTTAAGATTGAACATCAAAAGCCAAGTGGGTCTATGCAAGAGTTTAGTATTCCCACTTGGAAGTGGGAGAAAGTGAACATGGATTTTGTGACAGGCTTGCCCTGTACTCGTCATTAACATGATTTGGGAGTTGGTTAGCTTGCATGGTGTTCCTTTATCCATCATCTCAGATAGAGGTACCCCATTTACCTCTCATTTCTGGAAATCATTCCAAAAGGGTGTCGGTACCCAAGTTCACCTCAGTACAACCTTCCACCCTCAGATCGATGGTCAAGCAGAAAGTACCATTAAAACTCTAAAAGATATGTTAAGAGCATACGTTGTTGATTTTAATGGTAGTTGGGATGACCACCTGCCTTTGATTGAATTCACATAGAATAGTATCAATCATTCCAGTATCAAATGTTATATTTGAGGCTCTCTATGGGAGGATATATAGATCTCTTATTGGTTGGTTTGAATTAGGCAAACCGCAGTAGTAGGGCCTGATTTAGTGTTCAATGCCTTAGAGAAGGTTCTGTTGATCAGAGAAAGGCTTAAAGAAGCTCAGAGCCAACCAAAATTGTATGCAGATGTGAGGATAAAATATCTTGAGTTTGAGATTGGTGATTATGTATTCTTGAAAATCTCTCTAATAAAGGGAGTGAAAAGGTTCGGTAAGAAGGGGAAGCTCAGTCCTCGATATGTCGGTCCTTACAAAATTCTCAGCTATTTCAAAAAAGTATCGTAAGAGCTTGAGTTGTCTTCCGATCTAGCTTCAGTGCATCTGGTATTCCACATCTCCTTGCTAAAGAAATGCATTGGTGACCCAGCAGTCATAATTTTCTTATAAGGCATAGATATTCAGAATGATCTCTCTTTCGAAGAGTTTCCAGTCCAGATCCTCGATCGTCAGATTCGCAGACAGAGGAACAAAGAAGTTCCCTTAGTCAAAGTTCTTTGGTGAAATCAGTCTGTTGAAGGAGCAACTTGGGAAGTAGAAGCAAATATACAGACCAAGTATTCTCACCTCTTTTTCGCAAACACAGATTCAGTTTAAGGTATTAACCTTTTTAAGATTTCTCTTTATCATGCTCAGTTTTGGTTGCACCTCATGTTTATGTCAGTCATGCATTAACAAACCCAATTCAGTAATGAATCATATCTCAGACCCAGTCACTAAACTATGTTTTCATCACGTATATTCAATATGTACTCTCAGTTACTTAGTGCTTTCAGTCTATCCAGTCTCATTCGAGAATGAATGTTCCCAAGGTGAAGATATTGTAATACCCCAAGAATCCAAACTAATTTTAGTGTCGTATTTTGAGCTCACATGTTGTGTAATATATCACTATGATAATTTTATAAGCTAGTTTGAAGTGTATTTAGGTCTCAAATAACTCTAGTTGTTAAACGAATCCAAATAATCCTTACCGATTGAATTCCGTGTGAGAATAATACCTTAATCAACTTCAAACTTTCATATCTTTTGATCTACATAGAATTTTCCAATTCAAACCCTATCAAGTTGTGGTAAATTGAATTAGCTTTCCAACGATATGAGATTCGCCCAAATCCGATACCCGGGTGAAGAGTTATGGTCATTCTTTTAAAAATAGTGTGCCAAATTGGCAATCAACGCACTGCGAAGGCATGCTAAATGGCAGTTGTCAAAAACCAGTGAACCAACGCGATTGTCCCACATTGCGGTGAACTTCTAAATCCCAACCAGCGGGAGACTGCGATTCTTCCACGTCGCTCCATAAGCCCAGTTCCTAATTGTCATTTTTCAGTGGCACGACGCGTTGCATAGCGTCGCACAAGGCCAAAAATTAGGATTTACAGTCTGTGATTTAAAATTTTAAGGGCCGTTTGGTATTTTCCCAAAGTTCCTAATCCATCGTAACACGGGATTTAAGCCCTAATAAAGCAGTATGTACCCATTTTTATATTAGTTTCTCAAATTAAATCAATTCTCATCAAGAACAAAAACCCTAACCTTAAAAAATACAAGGCCAAATCTCAAGAACTCACCATCAATCCTCACAAATTCATCAACCCAGGTATGATAAGTGTTCATTCATGGGTTCCTTTTACCCATGGAGTCCAATTATCTTATTTTAAATTCAAATTATGATCTCTATAAGTAATTATGATCTTTAATTGGGATTTCAACCATGAATCTCCATGAACTTTGATTTTATACCATGCTTATATGAAATTATTGTCATTATCAAGCCCCTCATGTTTTAGTGTTGCTATTTTCTGAATTAAATCATGTTTAAGTGTTGTTGATGTTTAACTTATGTTGTTAGTCCAAGTTCTATACTATTCCTATGTGTACTCAAAACCATACACATTGAGTGATTGATAAAATTCCTACAAGAGTGGATTTTAATAAATGTTTCCATGTTATGTCCTTCAAGATTTGTACCTTTTTACTATTATTGCTTTTGAGTACTTGGGTTTTGAATACCCAAAAACCATATCTGTTTCCTTAGTCTCATCTTAGTATCTTCAGATCGGTCAATTAAACTCAGAATGCTTAGTAATATAGTATTATTCTGTTGGGAGTAGGATTTAGCATCGAGCGAGTGCAGGGATGGTGGATTCCCCATCAGATAGGCAGAGTCATTAGTAGCAGTCCCTGTATTCAAGAACTATGTAGCCAGCATAGGATATGAGAAGTCACCCATTAGTTTAGGCTTGACTATCTTGTAGGGGTCACCCATCAGATTAGGGTTGACACTCTTAGTCCTTTAGGACAATACTGTACATTAGTTTAGTGGATCACACAACCAGTGTTAGTACCCGTGGCATGGTATTAGCACCATTCCTACTGGGGTAATAGGTTAGACCCTGATTAGCTCAGATTGGGGCATGTCAGTTAGATGATACCTCCCACAGTCTCAGTTATAGTCTCAGTCCAGTAGTTAGTCCAGTTATTCAATTTTAGTTGCTTGACCATAGCATACAGATACCAGTAATTTAGTTATCATATTTCAGTATTCACAAATTATATTCAGTCTATGTTATATGCTTGGTTATGCATCCCCAGTATCTACAGATTTTACTATCTTCAGTATTTACAATTTTCATGTATCCTTAGTAATTATAGATTCTTTGTATTTTCAGTATCTACAGCTTTTATTCATTCTATTCAGTACCTTATGTTATAAATACATATTCAGATGGTTATTTATTCATGTTCATGAAACCATGCATATTCGCCTACCTCATTTAGCATACCAGTACATTCAAAGTACTGATCGCATACTCATTTATTGCGTTATGATATTTCATATCATAGGTTCGGACCTCCAGCTCCTGGATAGAGCTTAAACTTCTCAGCTCTCAGCAGTACCATTGGTGAGTCCTTATATTTCGAGGACAGATAATTTTATTTCATGCTTTTAATTTAGTAGTTAGTTGGAGTTAGTTGGGTCCTATCCCATCAACTCATATTCAGTCAGTTTAGAGGCTTTAGACATGTCATTTAGTTATTAAGTTTATCTGTATTTTATTAGGTTTAGATAGTTGTTTCCTCTAGATTCATATTTCAGTATTATTTCAGTTAATAAAACCTTATGACTAGTCAGTTGTTCTTCCGCATTTATTATTTTATTGTTCAGTGCTTACAGTAGGTACCAGCTAGTGCATTGCGACTGCCACTCAATTCAATTGACCATCACAGTGTGACACCAACATCAAACATGGCCATTAGTGCAATTTGAATCCTACGCGGCTTGGGATTTGTTATCTACTATACATATATCTTTGTAGTCATTGTAAATGAATTTGGGGATGTCTTGGAACATCAAGGAGGCTTCCACAACTTCATAACTTAGGTTTTTACAATATTTATTTAATATTCCATTAGACCAGAACATGATTTGAACCTATTGGATCATGATTATGACTATGAGTGGCTAGAAACTCCCTTTTTGGGGATGAAGCCAAGAACATGAGTACTATTGTTTTGAGTTAAGTTCATTGATTTTCTTATCATTGTTGATTGTGTGTTTAATCTTATTTTAACTATTTTGAGGCTTGATCACCCTTAGAATACACCTATTGTCAACCTTGTGAACCCGAAAGAGGTGATAAGGTGATAGAATGTGGGATTGAGCAAAATATGGTTTGTATTCTTTTACAAAATAAGGAATTCAAATTAGAGTCTAGGATAGGGATGTACTTAGATGCCTTACTTGATTCAGACGTAGGATGTTAGCTTAAAGAACTTAATTGGATTATTACATCCCCGCTCAACGATGTAGTTGTAATGTCCACATTAGGTAATTGGTTAGAGATCAGGAGACCATGATCATGAGATTAACCCTATGAATCGACAACCAAGATAAGCAAGTTAATGAATGAAGTTCAATAACATCACACGAGTTTTCAAGGTGCTTCAACCCTGGGTTTTACTCCTATTGATTGTCTAAGACCTTTACTTTATGCATTATTTTCTTTACTTACAGTTACAAATTCCAAACTCTCTTTTTGGTTACTCTTGCATCAAGTTAATCTAAACTATAAACTAGAATTGAATTGTTGTTTAACCAAGTCCCTGTGGGATTGATACTTGGCTTTCATTCGGCCACTTTAATACTTGATAATACCACGTACACTTGCGTGTGCGCTATCAAGTGGTAGTATTACTATGGATCCCTCACTTCCTGCTGCAAAAGCTGATGATGAAGAGACACCTATTATGGAGCTAGAAAATGTAGTAGGTGGTGATGATTCAATTGCTAAGGAAAGAGGTAAGGGTCCAATTATTGAGCAAAAAATCAAATAAATTCTAAGACCACCCCACCTTTTCCTCAGCGACTAAAGCAAAAATGAGAGGAGAAAAATTCAAGTGATTCATTAAGATGCTAAAAAAATTAAACTTGAATATTTCTCTTCTCGAGGCATTGGAGCAGATGACTAGATATGCTAGGTTTATGAATCAGTTGGTTACAAGGAAGAACGAAGAGATGATTAAGGATGTTGATGGTGTGCACCACTAAAGCGCAGTCACTACGAGGTCTTTGGCGCAGAAAAAAGGTGACCTGGGAGCATTCACTATACCATGTACTATTGGGTCATACCAATTTGCCATAGCCTTATGTGACCTAGGATCCATCATTAGTTTGATGCTTCTGGCCGTATTCAAGCAATTGGGTTTAAATCATCCAGAATCGACTTTAATGTAGCTGTTGATGGCTAACCTCACTATAAAAAAACCTATGGGAATCTCTTTTGATGTGATTATGAGAGTGGACAATTTCATATTCCTATCTGACTTTGTCATTCTGGACTGTAAGGTTGACACCGAGATATCCATTATATTGGGGGGACCATTATGGCCACAGGTAGAGCTATGGTTGACATGAAGAAATAAGAGCTAAAATTTGGAGTCAATGGTGAAGAAGCCAGATTCAACATCTAAAAATCAATGAAGCAGCCTAACGACATGAGGTTGCTATCGGTAATTGATTGTATTGATGACCCTGGAGGATACTTCTATAGGTATCTTGATGAATTCTAAGTCATCAAAATACCCATATCGTGCCACAATGTTAAATCAAGTGCTGCATGGGAGGCAACCCATGGGCTTGTTAGTGAAGTCTGAGTAACTAACACAGCCATGATGTTCCATGACATTAAATCAAGTACTGAGTGGAAGGCAACCCATTATTTTAGTGTTTACGTTTTTGTTATTTTTATTTTGTAGGTTTTAGCTTTTGGACCTGCCCGGAATATGGTAAGAATGCTAAATTCATTAATTTCCAGGTAAGGGAGTGTGTGATCAACTCATCACGGTCATAAGTCCCACAAGGTAAGTTGATTAATAAGTTGAAAGGTCAATATTTTGAGGATTAGAATGGAAAGTTGTGGACTTTGGAACCAAATCATAATTTTGGGACCATAAACTTAGGTTACGGTACCATAAGTAGTTGGAAAATATCAAAATGCCAAGTCTAAATTGTAGAAAAGTGGGCCAAAATTTTTGGCCTTGCACTAGAAACTTGTACCTGCTGGCCGCAGGTGGCACTCGTGCCCTATGTCTGGCCGTAAATGGCAGGCACAAGTGGCTACCGTGGCTAGGTCAATTATGGGCTCAAATTTTAATTAAAATTTTGGGCCCACCAACACGTATATATGACCTAAAATAGCCCCCATCCTTAACCTCATTCCAACTCATTCAAATCCTCAAGACTTCACTTTTCTCTTTGAATTCAAACTTCCCTATTAAAACATAAACTAACCCTACACTTGAGTAAATGATAAATTGACACTTGTTTGAGATACCAACTTGTAATAATACACTAAAAACAAGTTCTAACTTTGATTTTGCTTGAGTTCTCCATTATTTACTTTTGGTTCACCATAAAAGAGGTAACTTTATTGGCTCCTAATGGTTATATATTGATTTATTTAATGCTTAAACAAGTTGATATGTGTATTCCATTGCAAAATACATAGATTCTATCATTCTTGTATGTTGGATCCTTGAAGTAGCCTAAAATCATAATGTAGGGCCTTGTTTTGAATTGAAATCTAAAGTTAGGACCTAATCAGAAGTTGAACTTGAGTGAATATAGTAATATCACTAGTTGAGCATGTTTGTTTGCTTTAAAATTCATGATTTTTGATAAGTGTGTGCATATTAGACTTGTTGGGATTTCAAATAGGTTATAGGAGTGTGAAAATTAAGGAAAAATTCAAAAATTTCAAATTTTGAGTTTTTCTTCAACTTTTGATATCCCTTATTTTTGTCAAAAACTAACGACTGGTTTTTCAGGTACATATGGAACCTAAAACTGTGAAGAAGAAGAAAGTTGATATCTTGAGAAGACGGGTAGAATCTTTCGAGCCTAGTGGGTTAATGGAGAAATACTCAATGCAGCGGTATTGAGACACTGTAGTAGGGGTGACACGCAAATTTACTAGAGGGAAAATATGCCAGGCTACATAGGTAGTTTCAGCCCAACCATGAGTAAAGTTAGCGCAAAGGTCACCCCTAGACTCTTCCACCAGATGATAATAATGAGGAGATAGATTTTGAGTCTTTTCCATAAGTTGCAGCTCACGACCCCTAGTCTAAGGAGGGGTCCCAGGATTTATCTGAAGATGTTGAGCAGGTGGAGTTATCAGTGGTATCCCAATCTAAGAAGGGTATCACCACACATGTACAATGGTCAGATATACCCCAGTCTGAGGAGGGTACAAAGTAGGCTTTCCATGATGCATCAGTATAGTAGGGGCCAAGTCCTGCACCCATATATGCCATGTAGATACCTCTAAGTTGGTGTGTAGAGGATATATAGGCAGTTTATGATATAGACAGTTGTATCTCAAATACTAGCAGGCCTAAAAGACTTATCTATGAGGTGCAAGATTGATCTATCAAGGCTGAGGAGATTACCATAGTTGCAGGCATTCTTTGATTGATATCAGTTAGAGTGGATGACCAGACCACTTGGTTTAGCCCTGCTATGGTGCGTGAGTTTTATACATCATATCAAGCTATAATATATATTCCTATACATAGATTTCCAGGACTGATGAGGCACATGGAGCAGCCAGAGCTTGATCACACACTCGTGAGGGGGGTCAGAGTTGATATTTTAGTAGAGACTATCTGCAGAGTCATCTTCAACCTAGATTACATTACTCCTGCATCTACAACTGAGAGAAACTACAGACTGAGAGTCACACATGATCGACATATTATGTGGAAGGTT
Source organism: Capsicum annuum (assembly GCF_002878395.1). NCBI lineage: Eukaryota > Viridiplantae > Streptophyta > Magnoliopsida > Solanales > Solanaceae > Capsicum > Capsicum annuum. The sequence continues at coordinate 27,984,893 of NC_061116.1, read as the reverse complement.
AAGCACTGACAAAAGAGAGTTGAGATGGATAGATGAATAGCTAGCTATATTTCACCTTTGGGTGAGCTACCCATGTATTGAGGGGTATGGTGCGATCAAGAAGTGTTTATTGACCTTTGAGGCTAAGTTTCAGTGGTTGCTGACCAGATAATGACTATTCCCCACTACTTTGGATAATTTATTAACTTAAAAGGGAGCAACCCTAGTTGCTTGTATGATGGTTGGTTATGCTATTAATTTTGAAGCTATCCTTCGGCATGAGATCTATGACAAAGCATTCATGGAGTTGACTAATCTATTATTTCCTTACACAATTCAGAGACTATGTGAAAGTCTTATATACCTAAGATACCGGGCATATATGTGAGGATACATACTATGGTTACTGCATAGACAAAGAGTGTGAAGGGTCTCGCATAACTAGACCTTCCTAAGAGATCTATAGAGCTGTATGTAGTACCTAGGGCCCAGACTAGGGCCCAACAATTTCCATAAAGCCTGATGATGCACATAGAGGTAATATAGGTATTAGTATTACATGAAGATAAGGAAGTAGAGAGAGGCTCCAGATTCTAGTACATAGGGCAAGGGGACACCAACTACTTCTTCATTAGCCCTGGCTTCAACCTTAGAGCTTGTTGGTGTATCTTTAAAGATTACTCGCCCATCCACTACATCTCCTGCTATAGGTATGATCACTATATCTAAAGAGTTTTAATAGAGCTTAGTGGATAGCTAGAGGGCCACTGATGGTCGATTGAGGGTTGTTGAGATCGAGATAACTACCCTTTATAAGTGGATGAGATCTAGGGTTAGGACCAGATTCGAGTAGGCATAGGCTAGATAGGAGGCCGCACAGAGAGCTCCACTATTTGAGCTACGTACTAACTTCCAAAAATGTCTGGATAAGTTTGCGAGATGGGTTACAACCTGATTCATAGAGATAGATGCACCATATCTAGCCTAGATGAGGAAGGATTTTAACATATTACAATCAGAGGTACGCTCTCTCACAGAGAGTGATAACGCTCAATTTACACGTCAATTTAGTGCAATACGATCATTGTTAGTATATTTACCCAACTTTTAGAGTCAGGGTTGAATCCATAGGGAATAATGTGAGTGGCGATTAAACTAATTTGAAACTATAGCTACAAGTTGAATTCAAAAAATTGGCACAAAAAGATAAAATTGGGGTTTTGGAGATTAGCAAATAATTTTTGGTCACCTTAGTTTTAGTTTGTAATCAAGAGTTTATGGAAAAACCAGAATTATGTTCACTAGGGATTTTGGTACTTGATAGATGCTACTAGTGGTTCAAGATTCTCACGGTAGGTAGGACAAAAAGTTATCTTTATCGAAGTTATGCTTAAATATCTCTCGACATACTAAAGCATTTAATTACCTAATCCTCCCGGACTTACGGAATTTATATTCACTGCCCAGATTTTACCTCAGGTTAACCAACCTTGTTACAACACTGATTATTAAACGAAGTTTAGTGTTTCCACATATAATTCACTTCACACTGTATTTGATTTCTTTCTTAAGAAAATCAAAGCAGGTGTTATCTATCATTTGCAACCAACAGAAAATAATTAAAATATCAGAATTATCAAGAAGTCCTACCACCTTTCGAATCCTGAACACTCAGCACCTTATCAAGATCTAACCCTAGATCCCATAATTCATGTTCATGGAATTTAGCCGTTCATGACGTAATAATCAAAGCAACTAGATGAATTCATTCTTTGAAAGATAAACTTACCACAAGATGAATATAAACTAAAGATTCTCTGATTAAATCACAAAGGAAATCCCAAAATAATGATTAAATTCTCTTAATAGTAATTGTTTTTTCAAGACAAAAAGTTAGAGAGAGAAAATATCAAAGTATCGTGTCTCAAAACTCAAGGTTTGGAACTCTTAAGAAAACCCTAAACAAGGTTTTAAATAGTTTACCCTAATTATGGAAATAAAATAATAAAATTCAGAAATTCTTCAGATTAGGTGACGCCATTTATGATAGCCTATCAGGAGGCTGACAACTTATAACAAATGTCGTCAGGTTCCTCTTTGCTTTGGACACTTGCTGCCTAACGCTGATGACAAATGGTGATGCCCTATCAGCTCCTTGGACAACTTATCACAAATGTCATCAAGTCTCTGCTTCAGTTTTCATGTGCTGTCTTAGGCTGATGACATTCTTGATGGCTTATCTGCTCCTTGATGACCTATCACAAAATGTCATCACAGCTTTCAACTTAGGCCAATTCTCTATCTATGGCTGACGATGAAGCTGATAGCTTATCACAGGGCTGAAGACTTATCACAAATGTCGTCAGCCATACTTTGCCTCTATTTACTTCAAATTTCAGCTCATTTGCTTCCATTCTTGTTGGTTCTCTAACATATTAGCTTCTTCTGCAAAATCAAACATAAAACAGTCAAAAACAACAAAAGTTGCTTAATACTTTGCAATTATTCTTAGTTAAAAGCCTCAAATATGTTAGCATTAGCTCACACATCAACACCCTCAACTTAAAACAATTGCTTGTCCTCAAGCAACTCAGCACAACTAAGAGAATACAAAGCACATTTGGCAGTCAATCATCCATATCATCTCAAAACACTTTCATCATCTCCAAGGTCAGTTAATTCAAGAACAACTGTGTATATTATTGAAGAACACCAATGCAACACATAGGAAACAATATACGACATTAATTCAGCTATAACAATCATGCATAGACCAGTATTACACTCTCCAAACAAGTTAGCAACTAGCAACATATCTGGTGTGCCCTCACAGCAAAGAAATCCCCCTCATCTCATATCAGTAATCATATATATAACCATGGGGACAATCAAAACACTCACTCTCAGATTGAAGTTGCAACTAATGTATACCAAGTACCATAAGCTTGCCCTTATTGTCATTCCCCAGATCTTCAAATAGGTTAGCTAGGATAACTATAGGTATTCTCGTAGGCTTGTAATGTAGGTTAGGGGATGGTATGATACTCGATGGTATTTAAAGTGACTAAGACTCCTTGGCACTACACTAGCTTTTTAGGGTTTCACTCTTTAGCCTTTTCTACTCTTCTCTTTTCTTGATCATACTTATTTATGATGGGTGCGGTCTTTTCCATGATTATTTATTCTTTTTCACAATTTTTCTTTTTCTTCCTCTCTATCTCCGCACCTAGCTTTTTATTCTTTTCTTTTATGCTACCTTTCTTCTCACTTATTTTGTATCACACACCCCTATGATAGCCACCCTCAACTTAGGCCATTTTCCTATGTCAAGGTGCACAGTGTCCAAGGAGGACCAGGGCCAAAATAGGTTCATTATGATCTAAATGGGAAGGTGACAGGTGTCATAAAAAATAGGCTAATCAGGCTCAAAACAGGGATCAAGGGATATTATGCACATAAGGAAGGTCATTTATGCTAAAGTGAGCTAATATCAAAACGGCCTATGATCCTTTCCTAACCCCTATCCTTCAACCAAGGCAAGACCAACCAGGCAAGTTTTAGATTTAACACATAATGGGAACTAGGTAGTATTTCACACACACTGCACAAAGGTACATCACAAGCTACTACCCATTTAGTTCATGCAATTGTTTAGCAATGGTTATCATGTCACTAGTACTAATGCCATAACAAGATGCACAATGGTCACACATAAATGTATATCATACAGTTATAAAATACACCTTTGGAGAGGTGTTCAAAAATCAACAAAAACATGTTAACTGCCTAAGGTACTTGTATATCTCCTAGTCAACTACAACATTTTACAACAAATCATAATACGCATAAACATGCCAGCTCTACTAGGAACAAGACTGTAGGAAAAAGAGGCACGACAACAAAAACCCCAAGAGGACATCAACACCCAAAAGTAGTCCCACCCTCAACTTATAATCATATATTATCCCCAATGCATCAAACCAAAATAAGAGAGTCAGAACTATACCTGTGGCACCATGGGTGCAAAGATCTGATGTCAATCATATAATGTGAATACAAACAACAAAAACCCTTGGGTTGCCTCCCAAGAAGCACCTAATTTAGTGTCGCGGCACGACTAGGTTATCTTGACTACTCAGAATTCATCAAGATACCTTAAAAGTACTTCATACTTTATCCCTCCACTTAGATGATTTGAATTTTACCCCCAACTTACAGTCCATCTTCTTGCCTCGATCATAGGGGGTGGTACAAAAATTAAGAAGTCAAGTAATGGATTGAGCGTGGTAAAACACTCATCCTTAAAGTGAGGTGTGTTTTTATGTTGCTTATCAAGTGTAAAATAAAGAATATAGGATTTTTGTCCTCATCTTCACACTCTTTGACTATTTCAGATGATTCTACAGATAATATATCATCTAAACATAATGTGGAAAAATGCTTTGAGTGAGGCCCAACTAATTTTACTTCAAAATTTACACGATCTACTACACACTCACTTTTATTCACCTTCTCAATGTCAGTCTCAAGATCAAGATGACAATCGAGTGGTTGTGATTCTTGAGTTTTCTCCTCAAATTTGCTAATGTCCCTCTTATATTCTTCTTTGTTTAGCCAGTGTAAACATGGTAGGAGTGGTAACTCTTTTAGCTTTTCCCATAACTGTTCTTGATTCTCTAAGAGTCATTTCATCAATTTGTTCACTTGAATCGTAACAACACATATATCTTCAGTATGATCACTTTGACCACAAGCCAAACACCAAGTTACAGTAAGTAGGATAGTATCCGCATCATATTGTGAAGGTCCCATCCATGCACTTCCAGGTAAATCTGGATAGCAAGCCTCAAAATATGGTCCCCCATAATAATAACAAGATATGTCACAAGAATCATCATCACTTAAAAAATTATCTATCCAGGCTGGCATCTTAAGAAAGGTGTAAGAAAAATAAAAATAAAAGAAAATAAAAAAATAGTAAACAACTATTTACAAGTTTGAATTCAAGCAAGTAAACTAAAATTCCAAACCAACTCAATACACTAAATTGTTCCCCGGCAATGGCACCATTTTTGATAACACTCAACTTACACATTAATTTAGTGTAAGGTGGTCATCGACAATATATTTACCTAATTTTTGGAGTTGGGGTCGAATCCACAGGGAACAATGTGAGTGGCAATTAAACTAATTTGAAACTATAGCTACAAGTTGAATTCAAACAACTGGCATGGAAAGATAAAATAGGGGTTTTGGAGATTAGCAAATAATTTTTTGTCACCTTAGTTCAGTTTGTAATCAAGAGTTTATGGAAAAACCAGAATTATGTTCACTAGGGATTTTGGTACTTGATAGATGCTACTAGTGGTTTAAGATTCTCACGGTATATAGGACAAAAAGTTATCTTTATCAAAGTTATGCTTAAATATCTCTCGACCTACTTAAGCATTTAATTACCTAATCCTTTCGGACTTAGGGAATTTATATTCACTGCCCAGATTTTACCTTAGGTTAACCAACCTTGTTACAACGCTGATTATTAAACAGAAGTTTAGTGTTTCCAAGTCCCTGTTGATAATTCACTTCCCACTATATTTGATTTCTTTCTCAAGCAAATCAAAATAGGTGTTATCTATCGTTTGCAACCAACAGACAATAATTAAAACATCAGAATTATCAAAAAGTCCTACCACCTTTCGAATCCTGAACACTCATCACCTTCTCAAGACCTAACCCTAGATCCCATAATTCAGGTTAAAGGAATTTAGCCGCTCATGATGTAATAATCGAAGTAACTAGATAAATTCATGCTTTGAAAGATAAACTTACCACAAGATAAATAGAAACTAGAGATTCTCCGATTAAATGACAAAGGAAATCTCAAAATAATGATTAAATTCTCTTCAAAGTAATTTCTTTTTCAAGCCAAGAAGTTAGAGAGAGAAAATATCAAAGTACCGTGTCTCAAAACTCAATGTTCAAAACTCTTACGAAAACCCTAAACAAGGCTTTAAATTATTTACCCTAATTATGGAAACAAAATAATAAAATTTAGAAATTCTTCAGATTAGGTGACACCATTTGTGATAACCTATCAGGAGGCTGACGACTTATCACAAATATCGTCAGCTTTCTCATTGCTTTGGACACTTGCTGCCTAACGCTAAGGATAAACGATGATGCCATATCAGCTCCTTGACAAATTATTACAAATATCGCCAAGTCTCTACTTTAGTTCTCATATGCTACCTTAGGATGATGACATTCTTGACAGCTTATCAGCTCTTTGATGACCTATCATAAAATATCATCACAGTTTTCAACTTAGGCCAATTCTCTGACTATGGCTGACGATGAAGCTGATAGTTTATCACAGGGCTGATGACTTATCACAAATGTTGTCAGCCACACTTTACCTCTATTTACTTTAGATTTTAGCTCATTTGCTTTAATTCTTGTTGGTTCTCTAACATATTAGCTTCTTCTGCAAAATCAAACATAAAATAATAAAAAATGATAAAAGTTGCTTAAGACTTTGAAATTATTCTTAGTTAAAACCTTCAAATGTGTTAGCAATAGATGACATATCAGAGAGCCGTGAGTAGCCACTCTCTCAGTTATACCCCTAGTTTTCCAGATATCACCTTCACATATACTGAGATAGTTTGATTATCTTGTAGAGGGTTATAAGGAGGTCCCTACGGTTGGGGCCAAGAGAGGTCACATTGGAGACTTATATTATCCTTATATGCCATATGACTAGGCTATTAAAAGGGCCAGACATGATTCAACAGAGACTATATTCTTTGACAGGTAGAGGCATGCAACTATAGTATTGGGTCGTCATCTAGTAGAGCACCGCCACTACCACGGGCTATGCCAGCTAATATGCCCTCATTTGGGATGCTCACGACATGGGCGCCTAGTGTATCCCAGGTATGTTCTCACTTTCCATTATTTTGTATTATTTTTATGCATTAAGAATAGTGAGTAGTTTTTTAGTTGGGGGTGAGCATACCATACAATTGTGAGTTTTTATTGTCGTGCTTCTTTTCTTATCGATGGTAGTATGGTTGTAGAACCAGCATATCTAGGATAATTTATGTAATATTATGTTTTGTTTTTGTGTAATTAGGAGATTGTTAAGTATTTAGGGCAGTAGTTATATTTATCATTAATTTTTAAGAAAATAATACCCCTCTAAATTTGCATTTTAGACTGTGTGAAAGTATATATGTGTGAACTTTGTGGATCTTATTATGGCATTAGGATTAGGGAGATGATAATCATTTGCTAATAATTGTATGAGCCATATAAGTAGTAGCTTGTAATATTGACTCTGTGCTATGAGTGTGTGAGATGCTACTTTGTTCTCTTTGTGAGTTGAATTTAGAATTTTCCTGGTTAGTCTTGTCTGGGTTAAAAGATAGTCAATTAGGATAGGATCATAGACCATTTTTTATTTTAGTCCACTTTTATCTTAAATGACCTTCTATGTGTGACTTAATCCCTTGATCCTTGTTTTGAGGCTTATAGCTTGTTTCTTTGTTTTTACCTATTAACTTTCCTATTTGTATTACAATGAACCTGTTTTATCCCTGGTCCTCCTTAGATATTGTGCACCTTAACTCAAAAAAGATGCCTAAGTTGAGGGTGGTTATCATAAGGGTGTGTAGTGTACAATGGGTTTATAGAAGGGTAAAATAAGAGAAAAAGTTAGTAAGGCTGGGTGTGGTAGCAAAAGAAAAGAAAAAAAAGCATAGAAAAGAAAAGATTTTTTTTAAAAAAAAGTTAAAAAGAAGGAATAAAAAACCACACCCAACCTAAAGGTTAGTGTATTTCCAAGGAGGATTAGTCACTTGATATGTCCATATGTACCATACTAGCCCTCAAGCCTACATTACAAGCTGACAAAAATTCTATAGTAATTCTAGCTTATTTGTCTGAATGCTAAGGTAAAAAAATAAGAGCAAGCCTATGGTATTTGATGAATATTGGTTGGAACTTCTCTTCTGAGTGTGAGTGTCTCTTGACTGTCCTTGCATTGACATGCATTATTCCATATAAGTGAGTGGGACATCTTTGTTGTGAGGGTGCATGAGTCATATTGCTAGTTATTTTCTTGTTTTGGGTAGTGTAACTTGTTCATATGCATGGTTGTCTATTTCTAATGTAATCCCATACCTTAATCCTATTGTGTCACATTGTTGTGCTTCATGTTCATACACAGTTGGTTTTTAAAAAAGTGAGATTGTATAAGGTGCTATGTTTTGAGCTTAAAATTATTAATTGAATGTCTTGAATAGCTTAGATTCTCCTAGTTAAGCATTGTTTTTGTTTTGTTGTGTTTTGTTGCCTGAGGACATACAAACATTCTAAGTTGAGTATGTTGATGTTCTATAGAAATATAGCACTTTTGTCTGCACCTCTTCATAAGATGATGCGTGTATATATTGCATGTGAATGTTCATATTGATTATGGGTAGAATGACTTAGTCTTCATTATTGAAGTTTGGGGATTAGATGAGGGTTTTCACCTGAAAGGTAAAATGCTTATTACACTTTTTGAATCCTATTGCCTTCTCCCTAATTTTGACTAATTTGTAGAATGGACATGATATGGTGGTAGTTTTGGGATATGATTTAAGTATGGAAGTGGGTTTTGTATGATTAACCTTATTTGGGCTATTCTAGTAATCTTAAAATCATAATTTTAGTGGAGTTGGCTTAATTATTATTTTTCAAGGTTAAATTCCTATCTTAGGATTGATTATAGCTTATTTACCATCAAGAAGTAAATTTAGAAACCTTAGCCTAGTCCAGGGTATGAATTTCCTTAACATGAAATTTCAAGATTAGAAGTGGGTTATTTCGCTGCACCTCAGGCTAAGACTTATGTTAGCCCTGGTGGACTTAGTTGTGGAAGTTAGTCATAGTTAAGACTATTGAGCCTTTAGATTAAGGTCACCTTGCGATTTGGTAAATTATGATGACATTACCCGAATTTGACTTATGACTTATAGCTATGATATGGTATTGCAAACATGATTTATGATATTGTCCTTCAACATTCTTGATAATATAGGCCTAGACATAAGATACCTTATTGATATTATGCCTTTTAGATGTGACATGCTTATTAATATGTTGTGCTTTCTAGCCGTGAGATGCCTTCTATATGTGAGATAATTATAGATATGCTTTATGAATTATAGAGATGTTATGCCTCATAAATATGCCATGGCTTATAGATATGAGATGATTTATAGATATAAATATTTATATAGGTTCTGGATATGTAAGTGGTATGAAGGCAGTGATTATGATATTGTACTTATTCTAAACATAATATTGGGCCCAAGGCTATATTATTAAATAAGTTGGCCATTCGGGAAGTGTTCATCCTTGCAAAGGATGTGATTGTAGTTTATTGATTTATTAATGCTTATGGTTCCATTGTTCGAATACTAGTGATGGCATGTATAGATTTGGTATATTTATGATCGTTGCATTGATTATTGATACGATTTCGATTAGACGATAATCTTATTACTGTCTATCCTAAATAAGGGTTAAAACCTATTTTTAAATTTAAAAGTAGATTTATTTATAATAATAATTGTCTATCTTAATGAACAACTTATAGGTAAAAGAGGTTAATAATAATGTTTTAAAGACTTGACCAAGACAAATTCAGGTCTATGACTTGGTACTACTAATTACTTTGGTCATGAGAGATTCGGACCTCTTCTGTAGTTTTATAATAATTTAGTCCCAAAGTTCACTCTGGGCAATGGATTATAGATTGACACTCATTTTAGGCACAACTTAAATCCGTGCACCTATAATATCTATAATACATCTCTTCAATATGAGAAGGTGGAAGATGTTGTATTAATGATATAAATTTTGGGTAAAACCCTATGACATATTTTATTATTGATGTTATCTATATGTGTTGATTATTATGACGATACTAGTTAAACACCTAATAAGTTTGGATAGTATTGTGATGATATTGATACCCGACAAGGTCAGAGGACATTGTGATGATATATTGATACCCAACAAGGCCGGAAGATATTGTGATGATATATTAAAACCTGGCAAGGTCAGAGAATGATTATATTGATATGCTTATATGTACATCTACTAGTTTAAGTCTGACTAGCCCAATGTATGTCAACTATATACTCGACAAGGCTGGAGGATGATTATAATGATGATGGTTATGTTGATGATGGTTATGATAATGATTGTTGTGGCGGAGATGGTAGTGGTGATAAAATTATGATAATGATTATGTAGTTTGCATTCATTTTTGTATGTGCATTGCGTATCACCAGTATACACCTATATCTATCAGCCCATATGTAAGAGTTGCATAGGTATGGGTGATGAATATACCTTATGGTGTGTTGTATATTAATTGAACCTTCTAATCCAGGGGTGGTGGGGTACGTAATAGGCTCAGCTAGGTATTTAGTTGTCCAGACTAGCCAGTTGCTTGCATTGTTATTGATATTGTTATAATCACTTTTATGGATATTTTATGACATATTGGCTATTGATTCGGTATCTAGATTTAAGGTATTATTCCTATCTCTTTTATCCTATGATTTCATTATTATGCATGATTAGCTAATGATTAGATATATGGATTAGAAACCTTGAGTCTACTAGCACTAGTTCTTGCTATGATTATGAGGTCTTAAAAATATTAGTCTGATTATGTAGGCTATACTTCGAGTTGAACTCGTATATGTTTATATGTATATCTAGCTACATATAGCTATGGCATTACCGTATATCCCTTCTTTTCTTTATTTGCTTAGATTATACATTCTGTTATATATATATCCTTATTTTGCTCTTTATTTATATATCGTCCATGGATATACGGTGTAGCATTGAGATTCTGATATATGGATGGTATAAAGGCAAACAAACATTAATTGGTATGAAGACCCCAATTAAGGTATGTGGGGTTATGAACAAGGGTATTTTTTCACCCTTCTGCCCAAATTGCATGATTTTAAGATTTAATTCACTTGTTTTGATGTAGGGTTCATACCCAAGTATGTATATTCTTGATGCATGTGGTTTTCATGAGATTTAAAGCTTTTGGTATATCAAGAAGTGCTTATGTTTATTCTTTTAATTTATATGATTTACATTATGAATAAGACTGTAATATCTTGACTTTTTATTGTTGAAGTATTTCAGATTGTTATTGAGCATGAAGTTTTATTATGAATTGACATGAGTTTAAATGCATGGGTTTTAATACCTAAGTGAGTATTAAGACTTCTAGAAGATTATGTTTTAAGCACTCTATGACAAGCTATTATCAAGATTTAAAGAAAGAATTGATCTTTTGATCCTCAACTATTAGATGGAATCCACATTTATCCATTCTAATTACAATTTAAAGTAAAATAAAGTATAACTAGTTTTCATTATAAACCCTTATACTATTTTAAGGTGGATTTCCTACAGTATGAGCATATAGGTAATATGGGAGTAGCATTTAGAACTGAGTGGGAGGTGTGGGTTTAGCGAATCCTACTTCCCTAGAACTACGTGGCACCTTAGGTTTTAATGCCCACAGTGAGTTCAATATAGTGATCACTCTAACTTAGGTTCTATTCTGATGGAAAGGTTAGACCAGCTCTCCCTAATATGGGTAAGATGTTGGACTCTATAATAGCTCACATGGTTTATGTCAGTTAGAAGAACATCCCAAAAGAAAGAGTAATAGTACAACTTTTAGAACTAAGTGTTATGGCTTACAAGATTTATACAGTATGATTTATGATTTCAGCTTTCAATTATTCAAGCCTAAGCTGAGTCATTTACACTTGGCATGCACCAATTAAAAGCTTGTACGAATATTGAGTTGCTGTTTTACTTATGCATTCACCCCACATACTCAGTATATTCCAAAAGTACTAATCCACACACACACACACACACACACATATATATATATCTATGTGATACATTGTCTTATAATGTATGTCCTGGGGCTCAGTTCCACTAGCGTGATTGATTTCGAGCATCTCTACCTACATCTTGACTTTGGCGAGTACTCATCATTCGAGGACCCATTTTTATTAGATTTTGATATTGATAAAGTGTTTTAGTCATTTGGTTTTTGTTTAGTTTGAGTTAGCTGGGGCTTCTCCTAGTGGCTCTCTAGTTAGAAGTAGAGGCTTGTCCAACTATTTTCTATTTTGGATTCAAGGTGTTGGTTTTAAGATTTCTAAGTTTAAGACTTTTAGTAAGATATTAAATTTAGTATTAGTTAAGACATTAATTTAGTTCTTTCAAGATTTCATACATTAGGCTTATCTTTATTATGAGTTCCAAAGTTGTTAGAAGGCTTAAAGGGTTAGCCAGGTACTACTTGCAGTCTTGATCACCGTGTGACATCTAGGGTGTACTTCTGAGGTGTTACGAATATGGACTTATTGGCTTAATTTTTTATTTAACTCCTTGGAAGGGCGATTTGGGAGTTATGATAGATTTGGAGTATAAATGCCTACCCGTCTTAAGTTTTGGTTTGAGTAGTTGAGATCAAGCAATTCAGCCTTGGTATTGAGATTTTTGCTTGGAGTTGTAGAGCCTGAGTACAACCTTTGTTTTAGACTTGTAGTTTGGATATTATTTATAGGGTGGTTGAGCCTACTCCATGGTTACCTATTCGATCTTCTTAATTTCAGATGGAATTTAGTTGATAAGTATTCAGATAATATCCCATTGACCCGATGTTGGTTGATTAAGCTTTGAACACGATTCTTCTTCAGGAATTTTGGATGATATACTCAGTGGGAGTAATATACTTTGAATAGATTCCGTATGGTTCCATGTTTGTTTTATGGGACATCTTGTAGTGGATCATTTAGTGATGAGTAATTATTTCTTGATCTGCTAGATTTTAGTTTAGTTGCCATCCAGACTAGTTGTAGTATTGACATAGATTGCATTACTCAATTTTCTCCATTTGTATGCCCAAATAGCACCTTGTGGGCTTATTCCAATATTTATTGTATGGACCTTCAGTAGATCAACCTTAGTTTTTTGAGTTGTCTATGATGAGATTATGTGGACAAAACTCGGGTGATTTTTCTCTTGGTTTGGAGTAAATAGCAGGCGTGGGATGGTATACGAAGGTTATAGTTGGATTTGGAGTTAGTGGTATGACTCATGTCTTGGGGTTGCTTTTGTCTTAGATAAGCCTTTGTTTGTTCATGCAGGTATCAAGATGTTATCAGTCTGTTGTGGTTCAAATTTGCATGCACCAACCTTTTTAAATTCAGTTGTAGGCCAGCTAGCGGTTGAAGTTGAGTTTTGGCTGTTAGAAAGTGAAGTGAGGGAGATGGTTGAAAAAGATATACCTATGGAAAAATCCCTCAAAAGTATTCTCTCTTCGTGGAGGTTATATGGGTAGTCATTCTCTGAGCATGCAGGCCCAATTCCTTATTTTTTTGAGCTTTTGAGATCTTTCTATCTATTGAATTTTGGGGACAATAATTCTTTTAGTAGTGGATATTATAATGACCCTCTAGTTTATATTTCATATTGCCGCTTATTTTTATCGTTAGAGCTTTCCTATAGCTTCCCCAAGTCTTTATGACTTACTGGTACTAACAGTTTGATTATCGAGCAGTTTATTTGGTTTTTAGAGCCAATTTCCTATTTAGAACTCTTTGTTGGTTCCAAATAGCCACCGAGCAAAAACTTTAGTAAAACAATCTCGTATGCAAATTCCAACTATGCTAGCAACTCCAGAATATCGATTTTAAGCTAGGTAGACCTTTGGTTCGAGTCCTGACTCACCCGAGCTTATTTCGACCTATTGGTGGGAAAGTTGAAAATTTGAAATTTAGGTGTGGGACGCATATTTAGTTGAAAAGACCTAAGATGGAAAATATGGCTTTGCCATTGCATTCAGAACATCAAATGTAGTGTGGTTACATAGTTTATTTGCATATATCAAATTCTGAATGAATCCTGAGACCTTGGTGGGAACTTGGAAACTTTCCAAGTTCAGCTAATTTTTTACTGCATATGCAATCTCACCAGAGAGTGTGAGGATTACAGCAATAGGTGCAAAGTGAGTAGTACGATTGGACTAGAGGGTATGGTGATCACCACATCTCCTTTTGAGGCTAGGGTGTGTGATAGCCATAACTGATGACCTTGAAGGGGATAAAAGGACCCCTAGGTCACGAATTACGCCATTTCAACGTATGTCTTAAGAGTCAAAATCCCTAATGAGTATGGTAACTCAAAATTAAGACTTGCGGGTGACTTGGGTGCTTGATTAACATCTATATTAACGATTATCTTTTAATTTAGGTAAGATTTCATCCTTTTCTTGGTGAATTTTCTTTGTTCTTGATTCAAAACCCCAAATAGCTTAAGGGCTTAATATAATCCCTAAATTAGCTTGTTTTTCACCCATTCTTGAGGGTTATTATTCCTTGATCATGTATGAACGTTGGGTTGACCTCAAAAATATGTTTTTCATAAGTGGGATCCACTTGGGGTTTTTCGTATCATTTTTAGACCCAAAGCACAATGGTGAAATATTGGCACGATTTTGATAGCATGATGACATTTTGGGATTATGAAGTGAAGGCGAGCGTTTGGTGAATGATTTAAGAATTCACGATTCATCTTCAAGGTAGGCTTCTGTCTACCCTTCTTCGTTAGATGATGCGTGTATATAATGCATGTGAATGTGAATATTAAAATTGATTATGGGTAGAATGACTTTGTCTTGATTATTAAAGTTTGGGGATTATATGAGGGTTTTAACCCATAAAGTAAAATGCTTATTACACTTTTAGAATCTTATTGCTTTCTTCCTAGTTTGGACTAATTCATAGAATGGACATGATATGATTCTAGGGTTGGGATGTTATTTAATTATGGAAGCATGGTTAGTATGATTAACCTTATTTGGGCTATTTTAGTGATCTTGAAACTGTAATTTAGGTGGAGTTGACTTAATTGTTCATGTTCTAGGTAAAATTCCTATCTTAGGATTGATTATGGCTTATGTACCATCAAGAAGTGAATTTAGACACCTTAGCCTAGTCCAAGGTATAAATTACCTAAACATGGAATATGAGGATTAGAAGTGGGTTCATTTGGTCCCCCTTGGGCTAAGACTTGTGTTAGTTCTGGTGGACTTAGTTACGGAGGTTTGGCATAGTTGAGACTATTGAGCCTTTAGATTAAGTTTACATTGCGGCTTGGTAAATTATGATGATGATTGCCGGATTTGGCTTATGGATTGTAGCTATGCTATGGCATTCTAGATTTGATTTATTATATGGTCCATTAACATTCTTACTAATATAGACCTAGACATGAGATGTGAGTTGTCTGATTAATATTATGCCTCCTAGATGTGAGATTCTTATTGATAAATTGTGCCTCCTAGAAGTGAGATCCCTCCTATATGTGATATGATTATAGATATGCTTTATGGCTTATAGAGATGTTATGCCTCATAAATACACTATGGCTTATAAATATGAGATGATTTATAGATATGAGTATTGATATAGGGTTTGGATATGTATGTAGGTCAAAGATTGTTATTATGATGTTGTAATTATTTTGGATATATTATTGGGCCCAAATCGTGTTATGATATGAGTTGGGCATCCGAAAAGTGTTTATCCTTTTAAAGGATGTGATTGTAGTTAAGTGATATATTAATGCTTATGGTTTCATTGTTTGAATATTAGTGATGGCATACATAGATTTGGTACATTCATGATTGTTGTATTGATGATTGGTATGATTATGGTTACATGATAATCTTATTACTATCTATCCTAAATAAGGGTTAAAGCCCATTTTTCACTTAAAAAATAGATTTATTCATAATAATAATTGTCTGTCTTAATGAATAACTTATAGGTAAAAGAGGTTAATAATAATATTTTAAAGACTTGATAGAGACAGATTTTGGTCTATGACTTGATACTACTAATTAATCCAGTCGTGAGATTCCAACCTTTTCTGTACTTTTATAATGATTTAGTCATGAAGTTCACTCCAGACAATGGATTGCGAATTTACACTCTTTTTAGCCACAACTTAAGTCTGTGTACCTATTATTTTTACATATACATCTCTCTGGTATGAGATGAAGGAAGATGTTGTATTCATGATATAAATTTTGAGTAAAACCTGATGACTAATTTTAGTATTGATGTTATGTATATGTGTTGATGATTATGATGATACTGATTATATACCCAGCTAGGGTGGATGATATTGTGATGATGATATTGATGCCCGGCAAGGCCGGAGGACATTGTGATGATATATTGATACCCAATAAGGCCGAAAGATATTATGATGATATATTGATACCCGATAAGGCCGGTGGATTATTATATTGATGGGCCTATGTGTATATCTACCGGTTCAAGTCCAGCCCTATGTATGGTAACTATATCTCGACAAGGCTGGAGAATGATTATGATGATGATGGTTATGGTGATGATGGTTATAATTATGATGGTTATGATGGATATAGTTATGATGATGACATTGTGATAATGATTATGTGCTTTGCATTCATTCTTGTATGTGCATTGCCTATCACCAGTCTGTGCCTATATCTATCAGCCTATATTTAGGGGGGGCATAGGTATGGGTGATGACTATACCTTGTGATGTGTTGTATGCTGATTAAACCTTCTAGGCCTAGGGTGGTGGGGGTACGTGATAGGCTTGGCTAGGTATTTGGTTGTCCAGACTAGCCGTTTACTCGCATTGTTATTGATATTGCTATGATCACTGTTATGGCTAGTTTATGACAGATTGGCTATTGATTCAGTATCGAGATTTGAGGTATGATTCTCGTTTCTTTTATCTTATGATTTCATTATTATGCATGACTAGCTCATGATTAGACATATGGATTAGAAACCCCGAGTCTGCTAGCACTAGTTCCTACTATGGTTATGAGGTCTAAAAAATTCTAGTCTGATGATGCAGGTTATACTTTGAGTTGACGTCATATATGTGTATATGTATTCTAGATACATACAGAAATGGAATTACTGTATTTCCCTTTCTTCCTTCATTTATTCAGATTGTATATTTATTCCTTGGCCTTGTATACTATTATTATATCCTTCATTTGCCCTTTATTCATACATTGACCAGGGATATACATTGTAGAATTGAGATTATAGAGTAGGTTGGAATAGGATAGTTAATCCTCTATATTTCCTTAGCCTTATCATGCTAGTTTAGTGGCTATGAGTAGAATAGTTGCCCTTACTATCTCACTAGCTTTATTGTATGACTGTTGGATAGTTGGGTGCAGTTTCTATTCTATTTAAATATTATATGTATTTGCATTGTATTTGGAGCTCAGTTGGCAGTTGTCTATTGAGTACCATATGTTTGGTACTTATACTACACTTCCGTAGCTGCAGATTATAGTACAGGTTATCCCCATTGATGTGTGTGTCATGCAGAGCAACCTAAGAAATTGGTTTATAATAGATCCAAATGGTTCGAGAGTTAGTTTCTAGATTACCCACGGGACCTGGTGAGTCATCTTTTGGTCCAACCTCCTATGTCCCTTATAGGGATTATGATAAGCTCCTGGAAGATCAGAAGAGGCAAGGGGATATCATCTCCTAGTTGGAGCAATCTTAAACTTCCATGGCCAAGTCGCACCAAGAGTTGAGTAAGTCACATACAAAGATGAAGAAGACGGAGAAAGAGTGAGACAAATTTTTCACCCAAATTTTGTAAATGGTGAAGGGTTTGTGGAAGAATCTGAAGACAAGAAAGCCACTTCCCACTGTGAGGCAAGAAGTTGATGATGACATTCCAGCATAATAGTCTAAGAATGATAAGTCTAACTCTGTAGATACTAAAGATAAGGAGACTGAGAGTGAAAACAACTTGTAATATAGCTTAAGGGAGCCCCTTTACTCTTATATGCTTTGATGTTATGCAACGAGGATTTTGTATTCTTTTGGTTGGGGGTGCCCTTTTGTTCGTATTTCATATTTGTTATGGATGTTTGTAGTATTTGAATGTTTTTGCACTTTGTTATGGATATTGTTATTTGGATATTTTGATGTTTTTTTTTATAGATGTTGGGTATCCTTATTCCCCGTATGCTTTATGTGGATTTTGTTAGATTAATCATTTTTTTGTTAGTCCTTTGGATGATCCTTTTCCTATGAAGGATTGAGTGGCGACATTCTTAAAGGAAAATTGTTGTTTTTAGGTGTTGGAGTTGTATATCAGGGGAAGTCTGAGTACCCGGAGTATTATGAATTGGGATTGACATTGTAACTATAGTGAAGTCTGAGTAGCCAATTGCTATGGCAAAGTTTGAGTGTAGTAGTAGTATTGCCCTTGTTAGAGTCGGAATGTGAGATTGTGGCTTGCTTGGTGCTAATAATAGTAAGTCTTTAAGAATCCCCCTCCGTCTACAAAAAATTTTGTTTGTAAATATCAAGGGCATGGAAGTGAATGATATTATAACAATGCTTTGCCTCTTTTCATGACTCCTAATTCTTTAGTTGGTGGTAATGTGGTAAACGACTCCTTTTGCTCTTAAGTAGGAGTGCAATCGACCCTTATAAAATAGTTTGCATGCCATTTGTGGTGAGTATTGGTTGAATAATTCTTGTGATTACTTGTGTCATCTAGAACTTGACCCGTTGGTCTTCCAAAGCTAGTCTTGATTATATGCGGTTGGTGAAATGGTCTTAAGCCTTCCTTGTGATTGTTGGAGACCATATTAGTCTAAATAGCCTACCCACGTATGAAAGGTATCACTAGTCACCTTTTTTGAGCCTATTAACCTTTTTTTGGCAACCACATTACAAGCCTTGAACCATTTGAAAATTATCCCTCTCTGGGACCCTACCCCCCTTGAACTTGAAATTGTCAACTTGAGCTAAAAGCCTATGATAGGGTTGTGATAGAACTTGGAAGAGGTGATCATGTGTCGTGGTCTTGTAAGTGAGTGCCTAAAAGCAAATCAATGATGGAAAATAAAGGAGAAAAGAAAGGAAACAACAAGAGAAAGAGTAAGAAATTGCAAAAGAAAAAGAAGAGTAAGAAAGGAAGAAAAAGAAAGAAAAAGCGTGAAATTGCAAAAGGAAAGAAAATAAGAATGCTTTCAATGGATGTGTGAACTAAAGTGAAAAGGTAGGCACGTGTATGGTTTAAAAATAATTGAAGTGGTCAACGATCCAAGTTTGATCGATCTAGTTAGTGTTATGTGGAGTTAAGGAGGGTGTAGTCACTTTTATTCCAAATACTTATCCTAACCTTCCCCGAGCCTACATTACAAGCTATAAAAAGTCCTTCGATATCTCTAACCAAGTATTTTAGAGTTAGTGGTGATCGAAAATAAGGGAAAGCATATGGCATGATACTTGTATGCATGTAGAAATTCTTTGTGAGAGTGAGTGCTTGAACATTCGTCCCTTGTTGCATGTTGAAAATATGGTGTGTTGGGACTTTCTTTCGTGAGAAGGCATGTAAACTAGGATATATTGGTGAAGTTGACACATTTCAAAAGTGACGCGAAGGAGCATGTTTGATTTACTATTAGTGGAGAGTCACTGCTTGAGAATTGGTTGTTGTTTCTTGATTATTCTTGAAATTTCATTGCATTCTTAAAAATGTGATAGAGTTTGAGAGAGTTGTATAGTTATCACTTCTCATGCTTGTTAACTAATTTCTAGTACCAACCTAAGTCACAATTATGGTGAATGTGTGTATGAAAGTGTTGGCTTCGATAATTGATAGTCTCATCGAGATTGTGAAGTGCATAGCTTGAGGACAAGCAAAGTCTTTAAGTTGGGGGTGTTGATGAGTGGAAATTTTACCACCTATTTATTTCTTATTTCTTGCACGTTATTGGACTAAATTGATGATATAAGACTAATTCCTAATGAAATATGCTAATTTCTGGTGTTTGTTGATTTTTAGGGAAATCTGGTGAAAGAAGAGTAAAGTCGAAGCTAGAAAGGAGAAAAACCAAGCTGAGCAGGACAAAAAGGTTGAAGACTTGTCTCAAGATATGACACTCAGATACTGCTATCGCGATTTGAGGAGTTGTGATCACGACTAGTAGACATACAAATATGATGCGATCACAAGAAGATGCATCGCGATTGTGACTGGTCCATACATGCTAGGGTGCTGCGATCGCGAGATGATGCACTTCAATTGCAAAAGCCCAGACAGCGGCAGAAGTCACGATTGCGATAAAAAGAGTTGTGATCATGGCTGACGGGCATTTCCAAAGGGCAGTGATGGAATTTCACATGGCTTGACCCCAAAACATAAAAGGTCCAACCTCTAAGTTTTCCAACAGTTAATTTTTAGTTTTTCTGAGTTGAGAATACATTGTTGCACTATTTTTAAGTGATAAACATATTTTGGGTTGTTTCCAAGTGAGAATTTAGCTATTTCATTAGATATTTGTTGAGACTAAAAGATTGTAAATACCATTTCTTTATTCTCCATGGATGAATTTAATGCTAATTTTGGTATATCTTTCTTCTCCATCTCTATGAGTAGCTAAATCTAAATCTTGGGTTATGCTTGAATAGGTTGTGATTAGTTCATGGATTTTGT
Organism: Capsicum annuum; assembly: GCF_002878395.1. Taxonomy (NCBI): domain Eukaryota; kingdom Viridiplantae; phylum Streptophyta; class Magnoliopsida; order Solanales; family Solanaceae; genus Capsicum; species Capsicum annuum. The sequence goes on along the minus strand of NC_061116.1, from coordinate 27,964,256 downwards.
TGATTTATCCTCTTAGTTAGCTATTTGTTATTGGTTTTGAATTTATTCCATGTTTTAATTAAGAATTGGGGGTTGTAAACCCCAATTACCTTTGAACCTATGTCATCCTTGAAAGAGGGGATATGAGTGAGGAGTAAATGCAATCAATAACTTAAAGCAATTCATGTAATGACATCTCTTAGACATAAGGATGTTAAATGAGGAATTTGATTGGTGAAATTTAGTACACTAGTGAGGTGTTCGAAAGAACCCATTTTGTGTAAATTTGGTGTTATAATTGAAAGATTGACATCAATACCTTTTAATCTAGCTTACCCATTAGTCCTACCTAAGCTTGGATATATTATCAATTACCCATGCATGGACTCACACCTAGAATTGCATAACCCCAAGGTCTTTCTCTACTTGATTAAACTCTTAGCACTTTCAATCTCAAAATATTGTCCTAAAAGCAAGGAAATTGTCATTATAAAAACATTCCAACTACACCCCCCCATTTTACCTTTATGTTTTTTTATTCACATTATGAGTTAACTTCTAGTTAACTATCAACACTCTTGGATTTTTAATCTCATGTTTCCACTCCTTATGGATTTAGCCCCAACCTAAGTTGGGTTAATATATTGACAACAATCACTTACACCCATTCAAGAGTGTGATTTGAGCGTATCATCCTTTCATTTCATAAATAATTCTCCACTTTTAAATTAAACTCCTAATCCTTTGTGGGCAAATTTGAGGGTGTAATTGTTCTTGAATTTCACCCATTTTAGGGTAAAATATTCTTTATCTTATAGGGACGTCTTGATAATTTCAAAGTTATGATTCTACAAGTAGATCCCATATGGGATTTTTGCTCAATTTTGGATTTGAAACATTTATATACGATGTGGGTATCATTGTTCTCGTATTAATGTATAGATCGTTATTGGACATTCATCGGCATTTAGTAGACTTTCTCGGACATTCATCCGCATCTAGGTAGATTAGACTTACTTTTCCCATAGATTGAGCTTTATTACGATATTGCTATAGTATTATTCTAGATTTGGGTTGGAAATTATGGCTTGGTTGCATGCAGTAAAAATGTAGAATATTTAGTCGGTTAGAGAGCCATTTTAGGTTAAATTTATCCATCGGTTCGAGAGCCGTTTTAGGTTGAATTTATCCATTCCTCCTTTCCTTGAGAGAAATTGTTGCCTTGAGTTAAATTGGGGAGAAATCACCTTAATGTCGATTTTCAGGTAAGTAGTGGGCCCAACCATTCCTCTCATTGGAAAAATATCCCAATTATCTCCTTATAGATTTAGGAGGCCTTTTTTCGTTATTTTATATATCTTCTTGAACCCTAGGATGATTTTGACATCTTTTTGATTCTTGACTAGACTTAATAACTTGTATTTACTTTAAAGACCGGTTCAAGTCTGGAAATTGATATTCATTTACAATACTAAATTCCCAATTCGAGTCTGGCACATAAGATACTAAAGACCGATTCGAGTCCAACATTTATGATTCCCTTATTATGTTAAAAGATCCAATTTGAGTCAGGTTCATGGTAAGAAAACATTCACAGATATGGTGTTAGTGGTTGGTGATTTTATAATTATTACTGTTTGTGCTTCTCTCTAGATTGAATCCATCGGGCTAATGAGGGCTCGATTGAGTTATTTTTTCTTGTTTGTCCCTTCTAGGCTTATGGTGACCCAGTTAGGTTGTGGTTAGTGATACACCCAAACTATAACTCCCTTTTAAGAACTGTAAGCATTCATTGTAAAATATATGATTCAACAAAGGTTAGGGTTGAATTCCATAGGAAAAAAGGTTCTAATAAAGTTTTATGTAGTTTACTTGACAATTAGTCATCAGTTTCTATGAAATAAGGGGGTTATGTTATGAAATGAATAATAAATTATATTTGTGTCGAAATGACAATGTAATTCTATGACATATCAACAATTGAGAAAGGGTAAACTAGGATTATGTTCACCTTGGTGTTCAATCACTTCTGAATTATGGGACATATGATTTTGTACCAATGTATGTAATTATAGGGAAATCGATGTCAATTCTACATCTAAGTGTTTCCCAACCTTTATAGATGGTTTCAACTTTAATTCTCTCAAACTTAAAGTGATGAGATTCTAATTATGTTATCCCTAAGATTCAAATCTTGTTAAAACATTAATCATTATTTAGAGATTAAAAACTCTAAACTCTTGTTAGTAATCCCTTTTCCCAACAATAGCTTCTTTACTCAAGCAAGCTAAGTTTTAGGGCTTGTTCTAAAGTTTTCAACCAATAGAACCCATTAAACTGAAGTGAAAAGCAATATATCACAATCAACTATACAATTTCAATAACCCATAACCCTAGAAGTGAACTTCCAACAAGGATCCCTTAACCTTAGTTGGAATTTCATCTACTCGTAATAAGAAAATAGATGTGAAAGCTTAATTCATAATATAAAAAGTAGAACTTACAAGATGGAAATTTTGAGTTCAAATCTATAATCAAACCAAGAATGTTGTTTCTCAAACATCAAACACTCCAAAAGCCCATTTCTCGAGAGTGAAGTACGTTACAAAATCAACACAATGTAAAGATACCTATTTTAAACCCTAGACTAGGTATTTATACACTCTAGTAAGGTGGGAATTTAAATTCAAATCTGGTCTGCCGCGTTAATTGATGACTTAGATGATGGTCCATCCAGTGACACCCTCATGTTAGGACATTTACTTGTCCTTAAGCAACTTAACATGATAATATCCTAGCATCCAGATTTAGAAAGAATAAGCAACCACTAGAAACAACATAGATCTACATTTACATTAACAATATATTCATGCATTATTTATCAACCAATTAGAAAGGATCTACACTTGGCATTAAACTCTAAATAAGCTACATAACATACACTTAATACATCTAATCCAATAAACAGCAACCACATGCATTATTCACATGCTCTCAACATAAAGAAGTCTCTTTCACACTAACAGAGTTAAATTCAATGGTTGGAACTCAAATATCTCACTCTCACAATAAATTTCAAACAATGCATACACAATAGCATAAGTTTTCCCTTGCTATTCTACCAAGTTCTACAACTAGTTGACAAGGATCACTACAGGACTTTATTCATCTTGTACTAAAGGCTTGGGTGAAGCTAAGGTATAATTTTGGGATAGTGACTTAGCCCTTCTTACCATATGTTATTATTGTTTGACTTGTTTTACAAATTAATCCTTTCTCACCTTATTTACTTAATTAATCCTTCTAATTGAGTGCTACAATATATTTATGAATATATATATATATATTATTATTTTTTTAATTGTTTTTGAACCTTTCTCAGTTGTGCACAATCCTAAAGTTTTTTATTCAACTCCCACTCTCTTCATACCCTTCTTCACTCATTAAGACATTATAGTCACCACCCTCAACTTAGAAAATTTACCAAAGTTGAGGTGCACGATGTTCAAGGAGGGATTAAGGCCAAAAAGTGGCTTAATAATAGAGAAGAGAAGTCTAGCAGATGTTGAATAAAGAGGCTATCAACTCAAAATAAAGATCAAAGGAATTTATACATATTATTTGGATAGTTTTTTTAAGGATAATTCAGCTAAATTGATAAAAGTCATGTGATCCTATCCTATACAACCATCACCTAACAAAATGTACTGGGCAAGTTCTAGCTTCTTACACAAAGTAAGAATTTAAACGAATTCCTCACACACCCCTTGCATTGAAATGATACCCTTGCTACTTATTATCAAATTTGTGCTCAAGCTTAAGCATGATTCACTTTATTTAGAGATTACTAATTCCAAGTGTAGATCCATAATAGTTAATTATCAAAGCATAACTACATCCATAATCATAATTTGAGAGGGTCCTCATTTAACTGTATTCCAACACAACAACTATTTATTGATTTTTTTCTTTTTACAAGAAGAATATATATATACACCACAATAATAGAACAAAAATAGAAATCCTAAACATGTTGGTTCTCCTAGATACCACACAAGGAAATAGAACATGGGCAACAAAACTCCCAAATAGAGACAGGCAAACTCACTAGTACCTTACTCTACCAAAATAAAAATACTTTGTCCTCAATGCATTAATAGTAAAGCACAAGGGATAGAATACTTGGAAAGACCTTAGGATTGGGTGTCTGACAAATTTTAGGAGGCCTCATTAGCCTAAGTATCAGTAATAGTAACCCTAATAGTGATCGGGGTTCTCAAGTCAATAACATCCTCATGAACCAGGATGTGCGTTGATAATTTTGGTGATTTGGATCCCACTTTAATGTGTTGAACTAGTGGACACACCTACTTCCTTATCCTTCACTCTCTTGATTCTTGTTTTTCATCCCTTTTTGGCTGCTTTAGTTCCTTCTTGACTACTTTCTCTCCTTGTTGATCTTATTTCTGTGCTTTTTTTTCGATCTTCTCTTCTCCCACTCCTTTTCCTTCAATGAATGCCCTACCAAATCTATTATGTCATCATCCCTATCTTCTAACTCCACTGTCTATATATTAAATATACCTAAGATGGGGAGTCCTTTCAAATTTGCTATGTCTGCTTGTACTTGCTTCAAATCAGTGGTGAACTTAGCTAGATCAAAAATTATAAGTTCCTGCAGCCTATTGTTCACTCTTTTTTCTATTTTATCCATCCTAGCTTATAGATTTACCTATGGCTTCAAAGCCTTCACTAGTATCCAATCCACAAATGGCTGGAACTATTTAGCCCAAGCATTTAAAGGTTGTTTAAATTTCTTCTAAGCTTTCACCACTATCATAAAATTCTTTTATGTAAATCTACACGTTGAGTAGACTGGTGACATAGATACTATGTCGGTTGTCTTGGCCAGTGGAGGTGCAAAGTTCTTCGATGTAAACCTATACGCTGAGTCACTGTGACATAGATACTATATCAGTTGTCTCAGCTAGTGGGAGGTATAGGTATAAACTTGGATGATGTGAAAGTGACCTATGGATTAATAGTAATAAGGGGTAGTGGCATACCTAAAGGGATATTTGATGCTTCTAGAGTAGCTTGAGACTAAGGGCCAAAAGATTACCGTTTGTTCTTCTTCATCTCAAGTTTTGTCCATCCCTTATCCTTTTAATGACTTGACTTTTTGATGCTCGAACTTTATTATCCACCCCACTTATTATTGAAACCTTTGCCAGCTAGCACAGTTCCATGATGATACATAGAAAAGGCAAGGTGCTAGCAGTCGTATGTACGCAAACAAATGTTCATCAACAATAATCTGGTGAAAATTTACTTTTACCCCCTCTAGTAAACTTTATACCAAGACTATTTCATATGTATCCAAGTTTGAGTCACTACCATTTGACATGAATTTGAGTCTAACCATGGCCTACCAAAATTTTGTCATGAAGCTCAATGAGCATTTGAATATCCTCTCTATTTCTTAACCAAGATAACTCACCATTATCTATCAACATTCGTGCCAACCATGGTATTTGGGTAGATGTGGTATTCATCCTATGCTCAAGTTTTAAAGTGATGGTAGGAGCAGTATATAGCTAACCAAAAATAATCTAGTTGATAATGTGATTTGAGATGTCCAATGTCACACCCCTAATTGGAATTTTTATTCTATTCCATGTGTATACCAATTTTTGTCCCTTTGGACAATCTTTCTATAGAACCATCAAGTAATTAGAAAAGAACTCCCTAACAATGGAGGTGTAATACGATATCAGTGGTTCTTAAACAACCTAGCCTGTATTTTCATTAAGCTATCTCTCGATCTCGAGATATTCTTACAGCTCTGTTGTCATAATCTGCCACTCTTCAGCTATAGGTATTTTGAACCTATTTTGTGTAGGTTGAGGGCCATCATTATAGTTCTTCTTTGCTCACTCAATATTCTACCTAATAGACTTTCATACTTCTAGATATTTATTGTAAATTTCATCACCTTTCTCTTGTTTGGATCCTTTATCTCCTTATTCACTTCTCATACTTGGTCTAGATTTAGAACTCCCATTGCTCTCCTTATTACTACAACCCTTAACACTTAATGAATTAACCTCGTCTTTAGACTGGGAGTATGTCCAATATTTCTTTTCACTTTTCCTAGTGTAGTAGGTTGGTGCCTCAGTATCACCGTCAAGTTCATCCCGAAGTGTCGATGTTGTGGCTTCTCGGGCTGGCCTTATTCTACCACAACCTCTCTTTAAATGTAAATTTTGTATCATTAAACCTGGGGTAGAAAGTAGTCAAACATAATGCAAAATTTAAGAAATTAAACATCAGACTAAGATTAAAAAACTATTTAAGAAGCGACGGGTTGGGTGATGGTTCATCACTTGAGCGATGGTTCATCGCCCCAACCATCATCCCGTAGATAGTTTATTATCAAATTCAGGATTCATGCGATGGTTTCCTCAATGGGTCATCACAGTACTAATGGTTCATTAGGGAAACTGTCAATCATAAATAGATTAGAATTGGTGATCTCTGAGATGGGCGACGGTTCTCATGATAGGCCATCACCTAAGTGATGATCCATTAGCCAATCCATTAGCCCTTAACCAAATTCCTAGGTGTTGAGAAGTTGTGTGATGATTTAGAAGATATCTCATCATTGATGTGATAATCTATCAATTAGTTCGTCAAGTGTACAAGGTTGCACAACCTTTTATGTGAAATTTCATCAAAAGCTTGGTGGGTAAACCTTTTTTTACTTGAAAGGAAAATATATTGTACTAAATTTCTATCAAGTTTACTGATGTAATCACCAATACCGAGGTTACTCAGACTTTATCCCTAAGTTTACCCTACCATGATGTACAAACCACAATGGTTTAACACCAAATAAGAACATAAAAAGAGATGAAGAACACATAAATAACAAAATAAAAAAGACTAACATATTACTCTAGAAATTAATGAAGAATTGAACATACTTGAATATGAATGAAGTTAAGAACTAAACTTATATGCAGACTAAGTGCTATGAAACAAAGAGGTTCAGAGCAGGAGAGGTTAGTGGTGATTTGGTTTTAGTGATGGATTGTGTTGTGGTCTAGGATAGTTTAAATAGGGATGGAAGATGAAAAAATTAGGTAATGGGTGATGAATGTAGCTTAAGACCCTAATCTGGTTAAAGCATTAATTATTATTTAGATGTTGAAAACTCTAAACTCTTGTTACTAGTCCCTTTCTCAACAATAGCTTCTTTACTCAAGACAGCTATGTTTTAAGGCTTGTTCTAAAGTTTGCAACAAATAAAACCCATTAAATTGAAAAGAAAAGTAATATAATCTCAATCAATAGTACAATTTCAATAATCCATAACCCTAAAAGTGAAATTTCACCAAGGATCCCATAACCCTAGTTATGGAGTTTTAGTTACTCATGACAAAAAAATATATGGAAAAGATTATTTTCATAATATAAGAATTAAAACTTACAAGATCAAAATTTTAAGTTCAAATCTAAGATCAAACCAAGAATGTTGGGAATCAAAAAACAAAAACTCCAAAAGCTTATTTTTTCAGAGTGAAGTACGTTACAAAATCAACTCAATGTTAATGACACCTATTCTAAATCCTAGACTAGGTATTTATAGGTAGGCTCTAGTAAAGTGGGAATTTAAATTTCAAATTTGGGATGCCGCATCATATTTGACGACATAGGTGATGGTCCGCCGGGTGGGTGAAGGTTTGTCGAATAAACTGTCATTGGTTACCAGATTGGATCTATTCTATGATTTCATGATAACTTCAACAATGGTTCATCACTCATCTAAAGACCCATCAACCTAAGTATCATTTGCCTTGAGTTCTTCATGGATTCTGCTTTAGTGTGGTGGCTTGGATGATGGTCTATCGTAGCCTTGATAGCCCATGTAATGACCCTCCAAGTCATTTTCTATATTTCTGCTCATTTTTATTGTTTAGAGATTTCTAATATCTACCCCAAGTCCTTTATGACTTACTGGAACTGACAGTTTGGTTATCAGGCAGTTCATTTGATTTTTAGAATTAGTTCTTTATTTTTTAAAGTCTTTGTAGGTTTAAATTGGCTGCTGGGTGAAAACTTTAGTAAAAAAATCTTTTATGAGAATTTTAATAGTTCTAATAGATTTAGAACATCAGGCTATGTGGATACTTAGATCGAGTCCCGAGTCATCTGGATTTATTCAGGCTTACTGGCCAGAAGTGAAGAAAAATGGTACATGGGTGAGGGACCCACTTTTTCTTGAAAATTCCTTTAATGGAAATTTTTGCTGCTCCATTAAGTCCAGAACGTCAAATTTTATAGGGTAGAATATTTTTTTTTGCATATACGATATTTTGGATGAATCCAGAAAGGTTGGTAGAGACTTGAAAGTGCGTATACGACCAATAGGCTGCTTAAGAAACCTAACATTAGGCCACTAGTATTCCTTTATCTAGGCTTCAATTACCTACGCAAGAGCAGCTTAAGAGAAGCCAGTGTCACTTACACGACATATGCTAAGGATGCTAGTGTCATAAATATGACATCTAGTCACTTAGGCGATATGAGATTAAGCAACTCCGTGCCTACTTAATCGACACCCGTGTACTTGGGAATGGTATACAAAACCCCACTTCTCCCAATTTTCCCTATTTTTCATCCATTCTTAAGAATATTGAACCCTAAAAAGTGTGAAAACTTAGGGGAATCATTTGTGGTTGATTTTGGATCTTTGGTGAAGTACATTTATGTGTTTCTTCTTTGAATTTGTAGTAAGCGACATCAATATCTTGGTTAATTCTCCATATTTTTCTAAAATCCCTAAAAGCTTGGTCACTTGATTGTATCACCATTAGAGCTCAAAATTCACTCATTTCTAAGAATAAATATTCCTTGAGCATAAGGAACGTTGTGTTGGTTTCAAAAGAGCAAATTCATAAATAGACCACACATGGGATTCTTACGTAATTTTGGAAACAAAGCGCAACAATGAAATATGAGGATCATTTTATTATTTTGATGGATGGATTACGATTTTAATAGCATGACACCTTGTAGAAGCTTCTCGAAAGGGGAAATCAGTGGTTTAGTGGATTCTTTGGGCTTTTCTTTGGTGTTGAGGTAGGATAGGTTTACATTCTTTGTCGATTGAGATAATTTGAAGTATAATTATGATATTATGCTAGATATGGGATGGGATTTAGGTATTAGAAGCATGATTGGTATTGTTAGTCTTGTTTGGACTGTATAGGTTATCTTGGAACCATAATTTAGATGAAATTGATAAAGTTGCTCACATTTTAGTTGGAATTAACGTAGTTACTCATGTTTTAGGAAGGATTGCTATATTAGGGATAATTATTTATTATTTAAAGTCTAGAAATAAATCTAGATACCTTAGCCTAGTTTGGCGTAGAATTGCCTAAAAATGGATTTCGGGGATTAGAAGTGGACCCCTCTGACCCATCTTAGACCAAGACTTGTGTTAGCTTTTGCATACATATTTATGCATGTTGTACTCTTTTAACGATTTTATGGGGGGATTTTAGGAGATTAAATACTTAATGATTATGCTAGTTTAGTAATTGGGAGTTGGTGCTGATTCTGGTAAAATTTGGTTGTTTATTGATATGGTTTACTTATATGTCTTAGTGATATAGCTTATGGATATGGATTATTGATAGGTCATATGGATATGGTTTGTTGATAGGGTTTATTTTTATGAGTTTTGGTTCAAGATCGGCGATTAATGATGATAATAATAATATGAGTTTTGGTTCAAGTCTGGCAATTAATAATGAAATTGATAGTTTTGGTTCGATTTTGGCAAATGATTATGATATTGATACTATTGAGGATGTTATAATGATGATGATGATATGAATTTTGGTTTGAGTCTGTCATTGAGAGTTGGGTATGATATGATATGGAATGGATGGTTTGATGGTTATAGCTGATATTTGGTAAATTTATCGATCTTCAGTTATTTATTTTCCTTTTAATGCACTCTCTAAGCTTATGGCAGCCCGTATTAGGTTATTTACTTTTCAGCACTTATTGTCTTATAGGGGCTAATTCAGTAGTTATAATTATGTGATCTCCATGTTACTTTTCACATTTATTTATTTATTTGTTTATTTATTTATGCATACTAGTGTTGGAGCTTATTTCAAGGTTTTACCTATTACCTTGACTTAGCCTATTTTTCTTGTATCTTATCGTATTTATATCATGATTTAACTCAGTCGATTGATAATGCATACTTAGTACCTATGGTTTTGGTACTCATACTACACCTCTATACCTTTTTGGTATAGATTCGAGTACTAGTATCCACCACAGACATGATGATTGTGCTGAGTTAGATTTCAGAGATAGGGTGAGCTTCTAAAGCCAAAGATTCCCTTTATCTTTCTATTTGTCTATGTCTAGTCTTTTAATTTTTGAGAGAGATTGTTCTAACTATTTCAGTACTTATGTTCCATTTGTAGTAGCTCTTGTACCGAAACTACTAGGTAGTGGGGTGATTGTTGATTTTCATATATCTTTCAGACTATCATGACTACCTTATTGCTATTTTATGTATTTACTTGTTGAGTTCTAACTTTTTTGCTAATTTCCTCCAAGTTAGCCCATTGTTTATAGCTTCAGACTATGGTTTGGCTTACCTAGTGGTGGGATAAAGTTGGTGCCATCATGAATCATATATCAGGTCATTACAAATTAGTATTAGAGCCTAGGTTTTGCCACTATTATTGGTACAGCAAGTGTCTAGCAGAGTATCATGAATCGGAATGATGAAGTCTGTTTATTATCTTTAGAAGGCTATAAGACATTCTTAGGAGTTCTTCACTTCTTTCACTTATTTTATGCTAAGAGTCTGAGTTGGTTTCTAAAGCATTCCTTTGATTTCACTCTTTCACAAATGGCTAGGATGCTTGCTACCGCTACATAAAATGAGGGTCCAAAGACCAAGCCTAGGGATTTTTTCATTGTTTATGCATGACCTAGAGGTTATATATATCCTGGGATGTGTTCCCACCTAGGGTAAAGGATAAAGGGTCTTCACCAAACCCAATTTCTTTCCCCGAGCTGGAAATTTTTCTACCCTAACCATGGGTGGACTAGGGACCATCCCACGCTCTACCAGGTTTATTTCTTTTTTAGTGCGTAGGGATACATTGTTCATCTTTTAGGTTGGTTCGATGGTGCACTATCTGATGGTTCACATTCTTTAGATAGAGTGGTACTAAGGCAAGGGCGTAGCCTATAGCTGCATCTTCCAGAGTTAAGGTCCCTCCTATGTTGATGTTTTCCCGTCTAGTAGTTTCCCAACCCATTGTATGTGTTGAGAATTAGAATATATTGGGTAGATTCTTGAGATGGCTCCACCTAGGTATTTTGGTGCTCTTGATTACTTATGAGGATAGACTTCATAATTTGGGCCTAGTTGAGACTAGTGGTGTGGATTAACCTACTTTTTTGTAAGATCCTTCAAAGTTCCCTCATAGTCCGAGCCTTAGAGCGTGTCAAGTGAAGTGTAATTCCAGCCCTAAAATATTGAGAAGTGACTTCCCAAATGATTGGTGTTTAAACTATATATATAAACTATATAGAATTTTCTTAAATTTAACTTTTTTTCATGAAGAAAATTGAATTAGCTTTCCAACGATACCAATTTCATCCAAATCAGATATCGGGGTGAGAAGTTATAGCCATTTTACTGAGAGTTGTCAGAACCGCCCAGGTACGATGGACGATCCGATGGATCATCGAGTTTGCAACGGACCATCACAACCAAGGCAGTAACTCCCTTTTCTGGCCTAATTGTGACGGCCAGGATGACAGATCGTCAAGGCTGCGATGGATTATCGCTGAGACTGTCGCCACTGACGCAGTGTGGTCTCATCCTAGCCAATGTACGATGGATGATCCGACAAACCATCAAGACTGCGACGGACCTTCGCTTCAACCATCACATCGAGGTGTGTATTCTTTTTCCAACCGACGTGCGATGGACCGTCAGACTAGCGAAGGACCATCGCTTCGACCGTCGTAGCCCCCGTTTAATATTTTAAAGTTGTTTTTAAAAGGATCTTTTGGGTCTTTTCCCTTTTATACCCTGATATATTCCAAATAAAGCAAATGGATTCATTTATCATCCAAAACACAAGAGATCTAGGGTTTCTCCCTCAAGATCAAATCTGAAACCCTTCTCCAAGAAATCCAAGAACTCACCATAGATTCTACATATTGAGTTGAGATTTGAATTCCCCAAGTTCAACGGTTGCAAGAACCCTCTCTCAAGAGTAAGAAGATGAGTTTGAAGCAAGCTTTTTCATTCAATTCATTATCTAAGGTATGCGGGGTTTTGAACAAGGATAATCCTTTCACCCTTGTGCCCAAAGGCTTATTTAAACTTTAATTTTCTGCAATCTATGAGATTTTACATGATACTGAATTAGGGTTTTTTCACCCATTGTTATTGATTTCCATATCTTGATGTTACCCATGAATTGAAAGTCAAATAGCATAATTTTCCATGTTTTCTTAAGAAATAAAAGCTGGGTTTATACCCTATGTTGTTACTCCTTGAGAATTTAAGAGTTTCAATGTTCTAGAAATTGAAGTATATGAGTATGTTGATAGTTTAAGACAAATGGCTGTAACTTTCAGATTTCTACATGAATTATGAATCTATATGCTATCTATTGTGCATTATGATGAGTTTTAACTTGAGATTGAGTTATGGGTCACTAAGCCCTACATTAGACTTGAAATTTTATGAACCATTGTGCTATAAGCACCTATGATTTGAGTATTTTGAGATTATTGAGAAATGTTTTGACCAAATAGTCATAGAGTTTTGAAATCCACTCTACCACATGAGATTACAGATTTGAATGTTGGGTTCTTATAAGCCATGAGATTATTTTAAAAGTAGATTTCCATGAGATAAACGAGATAAACTAAAGAAAGTAGTATTTAGCACCGAGTTGGGTAAGTTACCATGATTTCTTACCCCAGAACTATATGCCACTGTAGGTATGAGATTTTGGGCTTGAGGCCGAGATGATTAGGCCCGTGGCCGAGATAAGTAATTACTGAGTTGAGGTTATACTCCTTGGCAAGAGTATGATACCTGTCCCCAACGTGAGGTTTCTTCCTTAGGAGAACAAGAAGTTGGACTCTATATAGCTTGCATGGTTTATGTCAGTTAAGAGAACCTCCCTAAAACAAAAGTATTTTCCATTGAGATCGAATGTTTTCCCTAAAGTTTGAGATAAGATATTTTCTAAAATGAATGAACTGCTTTTGAGTATTTTTCAAAGGAGGAAGTAGTTTACTCTACTAATACGAGTCGATCACTGGTTTTTAAGCCAAAATTATATGATTCCAAGTTCCAAGTGTTTGAGTTCAAAAGAGTTCTAAGTCCTTGATTGTTAAAGCAGTTTTACTCTCCATGAGATGTATGCATGAGTTGAAAGTATTGCCTAAAGTTTCCTTCATCCTATGAGTAATAAGAATAAGAGGAGAGCACAGATTTTAAAGCTAAAGTATAATGAATCACGAGATTTGTGCTACATGTTTTATTCTACATGATTTACGAGCTTTACATTTTGACTTATTTAAGACATGTGAGTCATTCCTATTGCATGCATAATTTGATTAAAGAGTATTGATATTGTTTTATGTCATTGCATATACCCCCATATACTTAGTACATTCCCAAGTATTGATCCACATATACGTCTATGAGCTACATTATCTTATAATATGGGTTTAGGTACTCAGTCCCAGCCTCATCAGTGATTCTCGAGTACCTTTGTCTATATTTCTCCAGTGGTGAGTCCTCATGGTTCGAGGGCCTACCTTCAGATATTTCAGTATTTGAGTGGTTATGTTAATACTTTCAGTGAAGTTTGAGTCAGTTGGGGATCTATCCCAATGGCTCTCTAGTTCATGGAGTAGTAGAGGCTTTGTCAGACTAGCTATCGGATTGTGGTTGTGTTGACATTTTTAGTATTATGGTCGTTTGGACTGAGTATTATCTTTATACTTCTTTTCATTTGATATGACAGTACCAGTGTTTTTGTATATTTCTTCTTGAAATGAGTTATTATAAGTAGTGATAGGATCAAAGGGTTAGCTTGGGGCTACTTATAGCCTTAAGCATCGTGTGACATCTCGGGAGGTGATTTTAGGTCGTTATAAACTTGGTATCATAGTCTAAGGTTTTAAAGAAGTCTTAGGGAGTCTGACAAGCCACATTGAGTAGAGTATTGATCATCGGTGTGTAGTGCGCCACATCTATGAGCAAGAGGCTATAAGATGAGGAAAAAATTGTTTCTTTCTTTTAGATTCCGTCATGCCTGCAGTTGTCCCTCTCATCTAATAATTTATGCTCTCCTATTGCAGAAAGTGCCTCTTCGAAGAGGGGATGCCCATGGAAATGATGATGAGCAACCCCCACCTATTAATCCTTTGAATGAGACTATGTCTCATGCTGAGTTTCGGGCGACCTTTCAGGCATTAGCCCAAGAAGTCACCACTAATGTTCAGGCCAATAACTAGACCACACTAGTAAATCAGTAGGGAGGTGATGTAGCTACTTATAGGATCCATGATTTTGTGCGGATGAATCCGCCAGAGTTTGATGGGTCCAAGGTAGGTGAGGACACACATTTGTACCTTGAGAGGATGAGAAAGATCACATAGGTGATGCATATTTCTGAGAAAGAAAGTGTTGAGTTGGTGTCCTACAAATTGAAGGACATAGCTTATGACTGGGTTATAGTATGGAGGTAGGGTAGAGGTGAGGATGCTTCTCCTATGACTTGGCCGGTGTTCCAAGATGTATTCTTGGACAAGTTCTTTCCTCTTGACATGAGAGAAGCAAATATTGAGGAGTTTATTAACTTGAGGTAGGGATCCATAACTGTTAAGAAGTACTGCTTGAAGTTCAACCACTTGGCCAAGTATGCTCCTGATTTAATTTCTGACACCTGAGCTAGTATGAGCCAGTTCGTGATAGGTGTTTCTGGTTTGGTGCTGAAAGAGTGTAGGACTACGATGCTGCATAAGGATATGGATCTATCTAGGTTGATGATGCATTTATAGCAGATAGAGATGGATAAGATTAGAGAGAGAGAGAGAGTGAGGGGTAACAAGAGGGCTAGATCTGAGCAACATGAGTATAGTCAGCCTAGGTTCTATGGAGGGAACCATCCTCAGTTTTAGAGACGTTAGCCTATTCCCATTCCTTTATCAGCTAGTGCTCCGCGGCTAGAGGCAAGTAGGAGCAAGGGGATAGGTCTTTTATGTCTAGGTTGCAGAACAGTGTTAGTAACAGACCCAGGTATCCTCCTTGTGCTAAGTGTGGTAGGAATTATCCTAGTGAGTGTTTTGCAGATCTGAGGGGTTGTTTTGATTGTGGCAAGCAGGCCACAGACTTAGAGATTGTTTGCATGCTAAGTAGGGGAATATAGATTCCCGACTTCAGGCACCGGCTACTAGTGTACCAACTCTTGTACCCCGTCCCGCCCCTGCTAAGGGCGCTCTATCTAGCACTGCTAACGGTCAGCGCCTGAATAGATTCTATGCATTACTATTCCACCAGGAGCAGGAGGACTCTCCCGATATTGTTACTGGTATGCTTCGTGTCTTTTGTCTTGATGTTTATGTGTTGTTAGACCCCGGGTTAAGTCTCCCTTTTGTGACCCCACTTGTAGCTGTGAAATCCAAAATAAGTAACGAAAAGATTCTTGAGCTTTTCCTAGTTTGTACACCCGTAGGGGAGTTAGTTGTTACTAAATAAGTATATATATATATATATATTGTCCTATCACTATTCTTCATAGAGTCATACTTGCTAATTTGATAGAGTTAGAAATGGTGGATTTTGACCTTATTCTGGGTATAGATTGTCTTCATTCTTGTTCTGCATCTATAGACTGTCATACCTGTGTGGTCAAGTTTCAGTTTCCTGATGAACTAGTTTTTAAGTGGTCTGCGAGTTCGGTATCTCCCAAGAGTTATTTTATCTTCTATCTTAAAGCCAAAAGGCTAATATCTAAAGTTTGCATCTATCACCTAGTTACAGTCAAAGAAACTAAGTCTTAGGCTCCAACTATTCAGTCAGTCAATATTGTTAATGAGTTTCTTAATGTTTTTTCGAAAGATCTCCTAGGGGTACCTCCCAATAGAGAGATAGAATTTAGGATTGACCTTCTTCCTGACACTCAGCCTATTTCTATTCCATCATACCGTATGGCACCTGCCAAGCTTAAGGAGTTGAAAGATCAACTCAAAGATCTTTTAGAAAAAGAGTTTCATAAGGCCCAGTATTTCTCCTTGGGGCACACCTGTTCTATTCGTGCAGAAGAAAGATAGTTCTTTGCATATGTGCATTGACTATCGTCAGCTTAACCAGGTCACAGTAAAAAATAAGTATCCTCTTCTGAGAATCGATGACATATTTGATCAGTTACAAGGTGCAAGTTATTTCTCCAAGATAGACCTAAGATCCGGCTATCATCAACTTAAAGTAAGGGAATGTGATATTCAAAAGACAGTCTTCTGAACCCGCTATGGTCACTTCGAGTTTCTAGTCATGTCTTTCAGGCTAACCAAAGCCCCAACAACCTTCATGGACCTCCTGAATCGAGTGTTCAAGCCATATCTTGATATGTTCGTCATTGTCTTCATAGATGACATCCTTGTATACTCCCGTAATGAGAATGACCATGCAAATCACCTTAGAATTGTCTTGCAAACTCTTAGAGGTCACCAGTTGTTTGCCAAATTCAGTAAGTATGAATTTTGGCTAAAGTCTGTAGCCTTTCTGGGTCATATTATTTCAGCCGAAGGTATTAGAGTTGATCCCTTAAAGACAGAAGCTGTAAGAAATTAGCCTAGACCTGTCTCACTATCTGATATTAGAAATTTCTTAGGTATAACGGGATACTACCGCTGTTTTGTTGAAGGTTTCTCCTCTATTGCATCTCCCATAACCCAGTTGACCCAAAAGAAAGTTAAGTTCCAGCGGTCAGATTCCTGTGAGAAGAGTTTTCAGGAGTTGAAGACTCGAGTTACTTCAGCCCCTGTGTTGACTTTGCCTGATGGTACAGATAGTTTTATGGTGTATTGTGATGCGTCTAGAATTGGTTTGGGTTGTATGTTGATGCAAAGAGATAATTTTATAGCCTATTCCTCTAGACAGTTAAAGCCGCATAAGAAGAATTACCCAACCCATGATCTTGAGTTAGCTGTTGTGGTCTTTGCTTTGAAAATCTAGAGACACTATCTTTATGGTGTTCATGTTGATGTGTTTACTGATCATAAGAGCCTACAGTATGTGTTTACCCAGAGGGAGTTCAATCTTTGGCAGAAGAGGTGGTTAGAGTTGTTAAAAGACTATGATATGAGTGTGTTGCATCACCCGGGCAAGGCCAATGTATGGCGGATGCCCTTAGCAGATTGTCTATGGGTAGTGTTACTCATGTAGAGGAGGGTAAGAAAGAGTTATCTTGTGATGTGCATTGTCTGGATAGATTGGGTGTTCGGTTGCTTGATTCATTTGAGGAAAGTACTTTGGTACAAAGTAGTTCCGAATCCTCTTTAGTTTTGGAAGTGAAGGAGAAGCAGGACAGAGATCCTAATTTGGTCAGACTGAAGGAGTCAGTTAAGGACCAAAAAGTTAAGGTTTTCTCCCAATTGGGAGATGGCGTGTTGAGATTACAGGGTAGTTTGTATGTCCCGTGTGTTGATAATATGAGGCAAAGGATTATGGATGAAGCGCATGGAACGTGGTATTCTATTCATCCCGGCACTACTAAGATGTACCATGACTTGTGGAAAATCTATTGGTGGAATGATATGAAGAAGGATATAGGTGGGTTTCTAGCAAAGTGTGCAATGTTCCAACAGGTTAAGGTAGAGAACCAAAGGCCTAGTGGTATTATGCAAGAGTTTAGTATACCCACTTAGAAGTGAGAGGTAGTGAATATAGATTTTATGACTAAGTTACCTCTTTTGCATCATCGTCATGATTCTATTTGGGTGGTTGTAGACTGGCTGACTAAGTCCGCACATTTCTTGCCCGTGCACACATCTTATATAGCTGAGGATTATACTAGATTGTACATCCGGGAGTTAGTCAAGCTGCACGGGGCTCCCTTGTCTATTATTTCGAATAGGAGTACTCAATTTACTTCTCAGTTTTAGAGGGTGTTTCAGTAGGGTCTTGGTACCCAAGTTTTTTTGAGTTTTTCTTTTCATCCACAGATAGATAGCCAAGCTGAGAGGACCACTCAGATCCTAGAAGACATGTTGAGGGTGTGTTCTCTTGATTTCAAAGGAAGTTGGGATGAGCATTTTCCATTGATAGAGTTTGCCTATAACAATAGTTACCATGCTAGCATCGGGATGGCACCATTTGAGGCGTTGTATGGTAGAAGTGTAGATCACATATAGGTTGGTTTGAAGTGGGTGAAGCTATCGTGATTGGGCCTGATGCAATATTTGAAGCC
This sequence comes from Capsicum annuum, assembly GCF_002878395.1. NCBI lineage: Eukaryota > Viridiplantae > Streptophyta > Magnoliopsida > Solanales > Solanaceae > Capsicum > Capsicum annuum. Next base: position 27,945,723 of record NC_061116.1, on the reverse strand, counting down.
ATGGAGAAAGTTAAGTTGATTAGAGAGAGGTTAAAAATAGCTCCGAGTCGTCAAAAGTCATATGTCGATGTGAGGAGAAAAGATCTTGAATTTGAGGTGGGTGATTTGGTGTACTTGAAGATTTCACCCATGAAAGAGGTAAAGAGGTTTGGTAAAAAGAGAAAGCTTAGTCCCCGTTATGTTATCCCGTATAGAGTCTTGAGCCGTACTGGTAAAGTAGCCTATGAGGTTGAGTTTCCCGCAGAGTTGTCAGTCGTTTATCCTATTTTTCATGTCTCCATGCTTAAAAAGCATATTGATGATTCTGTTGTGGTAGATCCTTCAGAGAGTGCTGATATTCAGAATAGTCTTTCATTTTATGAGATTCCCATTGGGATCCTAGATTTTCAGATCCGTAGACTAAGGAACAAAGAGGTTCCCTTAGTCAAAGTATTGTGGCGGAACCAGTCAGTTGAGAGTGCACTTGGGAGGCAGAAGCAGATATGCGATCCAAGTACCCGCACCTCTTTTCCACAAGTTCAGATTGATCCAAAGGTATTATTCTTCCTTAATTCAGCCCTTCTAATCTAAAGTTTAGCTATATATCAATTCTTGCATGAGTTCTTGCAATTTTTGAGGTATTTAAGAGTTTAGAGAGATTTTAAGCCGTTTAGAAAATTGCTTCAACTAAGTGTACTTTGTTTTCCTGTGTTCCTAGTCTAACTAGCGACATTCGGGGACGAATGTTCCCAAGGGGGAGATATTGTAAGACCCCATAAAGTTCCCTCGTAGTTCGAGCCTTAGAGCGTGTCAAGTGAAGTGAAATTCTGGCCCTAAAAGATTGAGAAGTGACTTCCCAAGTTATTGGTGTTTAAACCATATAGAATTTTTATAAATTTTACTTTTTTTCATGTAGAGAATTGAATTAGCTTTCCAACGATACTAATTTTATCTAAATCTGATATCAGGGTGAGAAGTTATGGTTGTTTTACTAAGAGTGTTGGAACCACCCAGGTGCGACGGACGATCCGATGGATTGTTGAATTTGCAATGGACCATCGCTTGAACTGTCGCAACCAAGGTAGTAACTTTCTTTTCTGGCCCAAGTGCGACGACCAGGACGATGGACCGTCGCTGAGACCATCGCTACTGAGGCGGTGTGGTCTCATCCTGGCCAATGTGCGACGGATGATTCGACGGACCGTCAAGACTGCGATGGACCATCACTTCGAACGTCACATCTAGGCAATGTATTCTTTTTCCAACTGGCGTATGACGGATGATCCAACAGACCGTCAGACTAGCGACGGACCATCGCTTCGACCATCGCAGCCCTCGTTAAGTATTTTAAGTCATTTTTAAAAGGATCTTTTGGGTCTTTTCAATTTTTATACCCTGATATATTCCAAACGAAGCAAATGGCTTTATTTATCATCTAAAACACAAGAGATCTAGGATGTCTCTCTCAAGATCAAATTTAAAACCCTTTTTTCAAGAAATCCAACAACTCACCATAGAATCTACAAATTGAGTTGAGACTTGAATTCCCCAAGTTCAAGGGTTGCAAGAACCCTCTCTCAAAAGTAAAAAGAGGAGTTTGAAGAAAGCTTGTTCATCCAATTTCATAATCTAAGGTATATGGGGTTTTGAACAAGGGTAATCCTTTCATCCTTGTACCCAAAGGCTTATGTAAACTATAATTTTCTGCAATCTATGAGATTTTACATGATATTGAATTAGGTTTTTTTTTCACCCATTGTTATTGATTGCAATATCTTGATGTTTTCCATGAATTGGAAGTCAAATAACATGATTTTGCATATTTTCTTAAGAAATTGAAGCTGGGTTTATACCCTATGTTGTTACTCCTTGAGAATTTAAGAGTTTCAATGTTCTAGAAATTGAAGTATATGAGTATGTTGATAGTTTAAGACAAATTGTTGTAACTTTCAGATTTCTACATGAATTATGAATCTATATGCTATCTATTGTGCATTATGATGAGTTTTAACTTGAGATTGAGTTATGGGTCACTAAGCCCTACATGAGACTTGAAATTTTATGAACCATTGTGCTATAAGCACCTATGATTTGAGTATTTTGAGATTATTGAGAAATGTTTTGACCAAATGGTCATAGAGTTTTGAAATCCACTCTACCACATGAGATTACAGATTTGAATGTTGGGTTCTTATAAGCCATGAGATTATTTTAAAAGTAGATTTCCATGAGATAAACGAGATAAACTAAAGAAAGTAGTATTTAGCACAGAGTTGGGTAAGTTACCATGATTTCTTACCCAAAAACTATGTGCCACCATAGGTTTGAAATTTTGGACTTAAGGCCGAGATGATTAGGCCCGAGGCTGAGATAAGTGATCACTGAGTTGAGGTTATACTCCTTGGCAAGAGTATGATGCCTTTCCCCAACATGAGGTTTCTTCCTTAGGAGGAAAAGACGTTGGGCTCCATGTAGCTCGCATGGTTTATGTCAGTTAAGAGAACCTCCCTAAAACAAAGGTATTTTCCATTGAGATAGAATACTTTCCCCAAAGTTTGAGATGAGATATTTTATAAAATGAATGAACGACTTTTGAGTATTTTCCAAAGAAGAAAGTAGTTTTCTCTACTAATATGATTTGATCACTGGTTTTTAAGCCAAAGTTATATGATTTCAAGTTCCAAGTATTTGAGTTCAAAAGAGTTATAAGTCCTTGAGCGTTAAAGCAGTTTTACTGTCTATGAGATATATGCATGAGTTGAAAGTATTGTCTAAAGTTTCCCTTATTCTATAAGTAATGAGAATAAGAGGAGAGCGCAGATTTTAAAGCTAATGTATAATGACTCATGAGATTTTTGTTACATGCTTCATTCTACATGATTTACGATCTTTACATTTTGACTTATTCATGCCATGTGAGTCATTTCTATTGCATGCATGATTTGATTAAAGAGCATTAATATTGTTTTATGTAAATGCATACACCCCTATATACTCGGTATATTCTAAAGTGTTGATCCACATATAGGTCTATGTGCTATATTTTCTTACAATGTAGGTTCAAGTGCTCAGTCCCAGCCTCGTCAGTGATTCCCGAGTACCTTTGTCTATATTTTTCCAGTGGTAAGTCCTCATGATTTGAGGGCCTACCTTCAGATATTTTAGTATTTTAGTGGTTATGTTATTACTTTCAGTTGGGGATCTGTCCCAACGGCTCTCTAGTTCATGGAGTAGTAGAGGCTTTGTCAGACTAACTATCAGATTATCGTTGCATTGAGATTTCTAGTATTATGGTCATTTGGACCGAGTATTATCTTCGTACTTTATTTTATTTGATATGACAGTACCAGTGTTTTTGTATATTTCTTCTTGAAATGAGTTATTACACGTAATGCTAGGCTCAAAGGGTTAGATTAGGGCTGCTTGTAGCCTTAAGCACCATGTGACATCCCGGGAGGTGATTTTAGGTCGTTACATTTTTAGTAGGACTTGGCAGCTCGACATTAGTGGAGTGGTCATCTTTGTTCCAGGCTATTTTGATCTCTCCTATTGTCATAGACTCAGTTTCTGAGATCTTCTTAGAGAAGTATATGCCTCATAGGCTTAGGGATCATCTTAGAGATTAGTTCTCAAGGTTGGAGTCGGGCTACATGACTAGTGTGTAGTATGAGGCTCAATTTCATGATTTTTCTTGGCATGCCACTTTAATTTTGATTATAAGTATGAGAGGGTTCGTTGCTTTATTGGGGATTGAGACTTTCTATTTCTGTGTCTACATAGAGTTTAGTTGTTGTGGGTAGGTCTTTTGTTGATGTTTCTGATCATGATCAGTTTATGGAGGATATATATCATAAGAACTATGGGGGCAACGATAAGAGGCTAAGATATTAGGGTAGTTTTAGTGGGATTCGTAGTAGTTCATAGTTCAGAGGCAGTGGTTCTCAAGGTAGGTACTTACCGCATAAGCCATATCAGTATAGGGTCAGTCTAGTAGGCTAGTTAAGGTCGCACTTGAGATTATGGAGCTTCCATGATAAGTTGGAAAATACATATAGAAGCATGACATATAACGTGGCATTATAATGTGTTAAATATATAACACTCACCTGTTTGCTACTTGGTTACAGAAAGATAAAGTAATTAGTGGTTGGTTTGTGGTTTAAACTGGCATTACATCCGTATAACACCAGATACAAGGGTAAAAGAAGAATGACCCACAGAGAAGGTATAGGGTCTGACAGTGAAGAAAAGCAAAATCAGTTGATTTCGCAAGAAGTAGCATCAATTGAAGAAATAAAGTCATTAAAACAACAGATGGCTGAGATGTACCAAGCTTGGTTGAATGGACAAGTCCCACCTTCTTCAATCCCTGGACTTTAGACTTCAAATGATCCAAATTCTGACTCAGCTCAAACTAGTGATCCATTTTACCCACCAGGATTTGGTCCATTTACTAATATGTATGGAGTTACTGATACTTCTACCATGCACCCACCGAATCCTTCTATCACAAATAACCCACTTTTTAATTCTGTAGCACCAGCTACCGCAAGTACTCAACCGACAATACTCAAGAATATGGGCAAACCAAGTCATGATATATTGTATCCTCTTGAAATGAATTTCAAATCTCAAAATCCACATTATCATGTTCATCAACGCGATACTTCTATCATGATTGAGAAGATTGCTAAGAATGAAGAACAGGAGGAGATGGCCAAAAAAGTTAGAAGCTTGGAGTAGAGTATGAGAAATATACAAGGATTAGGAGTACCAAAGAGTGTTTCATACAAGGATTTATGTATTTTTCCTAAATTCCATCTACCTTTGGGATTCAAATTACCAAAGTTTGATAAATATGAAGGTCACGGAGATCCTGTGGCTCACTTGAAGAAGTTTTGTAATCAATTAAGGGGCGTAGGAGAAAAGAGGAATTATTGATGGCTTACTTTGGAGAAAGCCTAGAAGTAATAGCTTCTGGATGGTCCATTGATCAAGACATTTCTCGTTGGCACATATGGGATGACATGGCTCAGGATTTCGTTCAACAATTTCAATATAACATTGAGATAATGCCAGATTGCACTACGCTTGCTAACATGAGAAAAAAGATGACCAAAATTTTTCTAGAATATGCCGTCAGATAGAGAGAGCAGGCTTCAAGAGTCAGACCATCGATAAAAGAATCTGAAATGATTGATATTTTTCTGCAAGCACAAGAACCTGATTATTTCCATCATTTGCTCTCTACCATCGGAAACACATTTGCTGAAGTTTTCAAAGTTGGAGAGATTGTAGAAAATGGAATCAAGTAAGGAAAGATTATCAGCTAGGCCACTTTGAAAGCAACAACACAGGTAATTCAAAGTGGTATAGGAAGTTTCGAGGGAAAGAAAAGACAAGAGGATGTAGCAACTGTCGTGCTAAGTCCACGACAAAATTAGAAGGGTGCGCGTCAACCATACGCACAAAATCCATTATGTTTTGTTCCTTTACCTCAATATCCTATTTACAATGCATAACCATATGCTCGGGCTCTTTCTTACTCGCAATTGCGTGCACCATCCATCAATAATCGTCTACCAGACTCGCAAGTTCAAAAAGGCCCTCCCAGGTCTAATTTTCTTCCTACAGCAGACTTCAAAAGGGATAACATGGTAAAAGATCATTTCACTCCTATTGGAATATCTTACACCAGTTTATTTCATAGGCTAAGAAAAATAAATGTTCTAAACCCAATTAAGAGAAGGATCCCGAATCCTCCTCCGAAAAACTTGGACTATTCTAGAAGATGTGAATACTGTTCTGATGCCCCAGGGCATGACACAGAGAAATATTGGTATCTAAAAAGAGCCATTCAAGAGTTGATTAATACCCAACAGATCATGGTAGAAAGTCCAGACGCTCCAAATGTCAATCCAAATCCGCTGCCAAATCATAATAAAACAAACATGCTCAAAGTGATACTCAGTGGTGAAAATGCTATGATTTTCTTTAAGTCAATCATTAAAATTAAAACTGATTTAGAAAAATCAGCAAATGCTATGGATTTGACAAAAAAGAAGACTGCAGAAGCAGAGGTGGTGATAACAAAACCCAAATCATCGAATATTCCCTTGGTGGTAGGAAAAGAGATTTCAGAAAATATTGGGTCAAGTCAAATAAAGCCGAAACTCATTATTCTCAGAAGATCCAATAAGTCTCTTTTAATCATAAAAGGAGCTCCCATAGCTCTTATTGTTATTAAACCAGTGTCACAGCTGCCTATGGTTAATACTAAGGCAGTCCCTTGGAATTATGATCACGTTGTGGTGATGCATAAGGGGAAAGAAGTGATTGAAGATGTAGATAAAGTAGGAGGATTAACTTTATCTGGAAGATATTATGCTCCAGTAGAGTTAAGAAAAAATAAACAAGGTGGTGAAGAATGAATGACAGTCAAGAAGCCTGTCACTGATGAAGAAACTGAAGAATTCTTAAATAAAATGAACTTCCCAGAACATTCTATTGTAGAATAGTTGAAGAAGACACCAGCACAGATTTCTTTGTTGTCTTTATTAATACATTTAGAGGAACACTGCAAGGCTATAATGAAGATTCTTAATGAAGCATGTGTTCCTAGTGAGATTAGAGTGAATCAGCTGGAAAAAGTTTTTAGAAGGATCCTTGAAGCAAATAAAATTACTTTATCAGATGATGAATTACCTATGGATGGTACAGAGCATAACAAAGGTCGGTACATTTCTATGAAATGTGAACATTCCATCGTCACTCGAGTATTAATTTATGGAGGATCGTGCGCTAACATTTGTCCTATGTCAACTTTTCAAAAGTTGAATGTTAATTTGGAAAGGATCCGATCTAATATTGTATGTGTCAAAGGTTTTAACGGATCAAAAACTGATGCCATTGGTGAAGTAGAGTTCATATTGATAATTGGACCTGTGGAGTTTGCTATGGATTTCCAAGTGCTGGACATTAAAACTTCATATAATATGTTATTGGGAAGGCCATGGATTCATAGGGCTAAAGCAGTCGCATCAACATTGCATCAAATGGTCAAATTTGAACACGACAGGTAAGAAATAATTGTTCATGGTGAAGGAGATTTATCCATGTATAAAGACTACTTTGTTTCCTCCATCAAAGAAGATACTGCAGATAATAAGTTAATTCATCAAACTTCTGAGGTAGTGGTTGTTGAGCATATCATCGAGGGGAATCTCATCGCAAGACCACAATTGTCCTCTGCATCTGTCATGGTAGTGAATGAAATGTTGAAGCATGGTTTCGAATCGGGAAAAATTTTAGGGATGTTCTTGCAAGGCACAGTTCATCCGGTAAACCTCTATGAGAACTTTGGTACTTTTGGTTTGGGATACAAGCCTACTGCTGAACATATAAAGAAGGCTAAAAAGCATAAGAAAGAGTCATGGTCACTTACCAAGCTGATACCGCCACTTCACAAGTCTTTCATCAAATTCAGTGTTGTTGGATCCTCCAAGTTACCTGCTGCAGAATCAATGAATGATGATGACACAGAGTTGATTGGCCTTTTCCAAAATATGTTCATTGAAGCTGATTTGGTTGAAATTGAGGAAGGTATTAGCAATGCAGATGTGAAGTTTGTCGGCCCTGATGTCCGGCTTAACAATTGGGAGGCCACTCCTCTCCCTATTGTAAAAGAGTCTTGGTAGTTTGTTTGTTTTTGTTATAGTCTTAGTAGTTTGTTTATTTTTACTCCTATAATTTGAATCATTCTAGGATTGTAATTCAAAACTTTCAACTTGGTATTTTAGGTTAAAACTCTTTCTATCTATGTTTTTAATAAAGCATAGTTTTCCTTCGTTTTATTTTGAGTCTGATTTTTATTTATTTATTTTCTATCATACAGTTCTTTCTATACTGATTCTAATGATATAAAATGCATGAAGAATTGTCAACCAAATTTAAAAACCCAATCTAATTATGAAATAATGAATAAAGAAGTTGAATACGATGAAGGAGAAGCATTTGAGGATATAAGCAAAGATTTCAAACAGTTTGAGAATAAGACAAATCCCAATTTGGAAGAAACTAAGGCGATAGATTTAGGAGATCATGAAAATATTAGGGAGACTAAGATAAGTGTACATGTTCAACCACAACAAAATAAAGCTATAATTGAAGCTTTGCAAGAGTATAAAGACATCTTTACGTGGTCTTATGATGATATGCCCGGTTTGAGCACTGATTTGGTAGTTCACAAGTTGCTAATTAATCCTGCTTTTCCTCCTGTCTAGCAAAAGCTAAAAAAGCTCAAAATTGACATGAGTGTAAAAATTAAAGAGGAAATCACAAAGCAACTTGAGGCTAAAGTCATTCGAGTGTCCCAGTATCCTACTTGGTTGGAAAATATTGTCCCTGTTCCAAAGAAAGACGGCAAAGTTCGGATGTGTGTTGATTATCGTGATCTAAATAAGGCGAGTTCAAAAGATAATTTTTCACTTCCCAATATCCATATTTTGTTGGACAGTTGTTCCAAACATGATCTTGCGTCTTTTGTGGATTGTTATATGGGGTATCACCAGATCATTATGGATCCAGAAGATGCAGAAAAGACATTATTTATTACACTATGAGGGAAATATTATTATCGAGTCCTATCTTTTGGACTAAAGAATATTGGGGAAACTTACATGAGGGCAATGACCATAATGTTTCATGACATGATGCACAAAGAGATTGAAATTTATGCGGACGATGTGATTATTAAGTCGAGAGAGCAATCTGAGCATGTCAAAGATTTGAGAAAGTTCTTTGAAAGGCTTTGGAGTTATGATCTCAAACTTAACCCAGCAAAATATATATATTTGGAGTTCCATCGAGAAAACTCTTGGAGTTTATAGTCAGTCGATGTGGCATTGAGTTAGATCCTTTAAAAATAAAAGCTATTCAAGATTTGCCTCCACCAAAAAATAAAATAGAGGTGATGAGCTTACTTGGAAGGTTGAATTATATCAGTAGATTCATTGCTCAGCTTACAACAACCTGTGAACCAATATTTAGGTTATTGAAGAAGAATGCAAAAGTTGAATGGACTGAGGAATGTCAAGAGGCATTTGACAGAATTAAGAGATACTTGTCGAATCCACCTATTTTGGTTCCCCCAGAGCCAGGCAGACCCTTGATATTGTACATGTCTATGTTAGACAATTCTTTCGGCTATGTATTAGGTTGACATGACATTACAGGCAGAAAAGAACAGGCCATACACTACTTTATCAAAAAGTTTACCCCTTATAAGGCTAAGTACACTCTTCTTGAGAAGACGTGCTGTGCTTTAACTTGGGTATCCCAAAAGCTGAAACATTACTTGTCATCTTATACTACTTACCTCATCTCTCGTATAAATCCTTTAAAGTACATTTTTTAGAAGCCTATGCCCATAGGCAAACTCGCAAAATGGAAGATTTTGCTCACAGAGTTTGATATTATTTATGTGACACGAACTGCAATGAAAGCTCAAGACTTGGCGGATCATTTGGATGAAAATCCTATTGATGAGGAGTATGAGCCATTGAAGACTTATTTTCCAGATGAAGAGGTATTATATGTTGATGAAGTTATTTCTGATGATTGTCATTTAGCCTGGAAGTTGTTCTTTGATGGAGTTGTTAATGTAAAAAGAGTGGGGATAGGATCAGTTCTTATTTCTAAATCAGGACAATATTATCCTATAACAGCCCAACTTCGATTCTACTGTACCAATAATATGGCAGAATACGAAGCTTGCATTCTAGGATTGGGATTAGCCATTGACATAGGGATCCAAGAACTTTTGGTATTAGGAGATTCAGATTTATTAGTCCACCAAATCCAAGGAGATTGGGAGACTCGTGATTCAAAACTCCTACCATATAGAGGTTGTTTGCAAGATCTTTATCAATAATTTGTATCAATAAAGTTCAAACACATTCCCAGAGCTCATAATGAGATTGGTAATACTTTGGCGACCTTATCTTCGATATTTCAACATCCCAACAAAACTTATATTGATCCTTTACATATACAGATTCATAATCAACATGCATATTATAATATGGTCGAGGAAGAACTTGATGGGGAGCCGTGGTTCCATGATATCAAAGAATATATTCAGACTGGAAAATATCCTATACATGTCGATGGTAATCAAAAGAAAACCATTCGATGTTTGTCTAGTGGATTTTTCCTAAGTGGAGGAATCTTGTATAAGAGGACTCTTGATTTGGGACTTTTGAGGTGTGTAAATGCTAAAGAAGCTTCAAAATTCATGACTGAAGTACATTCTAGGATTTGTGGACCACACATGAGTGGGTATGTTTTGTCAAATAAAATACTCTGAGCGGGTTATTATTGTCTAATCATAGAGCAAGATTCCATCAATTTCATTAGTAAATGTCATGAATGCCAGGTACACGGAGACTTGACACATTCTCCTCCATCTGAGTTACATACAATGACTTCTCCATGGCCTTTTGTGACTTGGGGAATAGACGTAATTAGACCAATTAAACCGAAGGCCTCAAATAGACATAGGTTCATCTTGGTAGCCATTGATTATTTAAAGAAGTGGGTGGAAGCAACGACTTTCAAGTCAGTGACCAAGAAAGCGGTGGCTGATTTTATTCACTTCAACATCATTTGTCGCTTTGGCATTCCGAAGATAATTATCACCGATAATGCTGCAAATCTCAACAGTAATTTGATGCAAGAAGTGTGCCAACAATTTAAGATTATGCATCAAAATTCTACTCCTTATCGCTCAAAGGCAAATGGGGCTGTAGAAGCTACCAACAAGAACTTAAAGAAAATACTTCGCAAGATGGTGCAGGGTTCCCGACAATGGCATGAAAAGTTACCTTTTACTTGGGTGGATTATCGTACTACAGTTCAGACTTCAATTGGTGCAACTCCTTACTTATTAGTGTATAGAACTGAAGTAGTTATACCTACAGAGATTGAGATTCCATCTCTTCGATTAATTATGAAAGCTGAAATTGATGAAGACTAATGGGTCAAGACTCGTTTGGAGTAATTAAGCTTGATTGATGAAAAAATATTGACATTAGTATGTCATGGAAAACTATACCAGAAGAGAATGGCACGAGCATATAACAAAAAGGTGCGTCACAGACATTTTGAAGTTGGTTAGTTGGTACTAAGACGTATTCTACCTCATCAGATTGAAGCCAAAGGCAAATTTTCTCCTAATTGGCATGGGTCATTCATGGTGAAAAAAGTGTTATCTAATGGCACGTTATATCTGACTGATGTAGAAGGAAAAATGGAAGGAATGCCGGTCAATGCATGCAGTTAAAAAATATTATGTATGATATTCATGAACAATTATGTTATGTATGTTTTGTACTTACATTTTTAAAGATTTGAAATAACGAAGGCATTTTGTTCTACTATCCGAATAATATATCAACCTTTGTTACCCCTTTTTGAGCTTTAGTGTTATTTTATTTAGTACCCCTCTTTTGGAATCAAAATAGAATTTGAAGAGTTGAAAAAAGAGTATCAAGAAAAATGCAGTTAAAAAAATAGTTGAAAAAAAAGAGAAAAAATCAATCAAAAATCCAAATTCGAGCAAAAGAAATTTCCTGAACTACATTTGATCTGATTTTTGCTATGACAAGATACGTAGGCAGCCCTATTCCGGGGTTCAGGCTAACCAGAAGAAAATTCAAATTACCCAGAATGAAATGAAACTGGGGCAAATATTCATTTTCTTAAAAGAATTGATTTCAAAAGTTGAATGTTTCACCCAATGTTATATAAATTTTTTGAGAATCATTCCAACCTTTCTTTATAACCCTATCCAAAAGCCAAGTTACAACTAAAGAAAGACCTTAAGATCAATTTTTGAGAATGTCAAGGCTAAACATGTTATGAGTGCATGATATTTCATATGTTGGGTGTTTATTTAAAAAAAAATGAAAAAATGAAAATGAGAGTCTTATTGGATAAAACCCTTTCGGGCACCATAAGACGACTGTGAGCTGAGACAGAAATAAAAAGGAGATTGGCTCGTTGGCGAAAAACCCATTGAGGTGCCACTATCCGAAGAAAGGTTGTTATCAAGAAGGAACAAGTTCAAGATTGGTTAATTTCAAGCTCAATAAGTGGATAAAAGTTATAATGATGGGTGTGGGTAGATCTGGCTGTTTGATTCAAATACATGTCATAATCACCAGAATTGGTTTCCACATTTAGATAAGTTTTCTCTTTGTTTTGAAAAAGAGATACCTATTGTCTTTTTCTTTTTCTTTTATTTTAATTTTTGATTTTTTGTGTCCTTGTCGTCAAACAAAAAATTTTATTGTCTTTTGAGTCAAATTCATGTCAGGTCGAGTGAGAAAAGACTCCAAACTCGCTACCAACTCCTTTAAGGGTACAAAGAAAGAAAAAGGGTCGATGCACAGAGATAACATTTTAAAGTAAAAGTAAGGTACTCAAGATAATTGTGATTTGACTATTTTAAACTCGTGAAAATCTAAGGGATGTATTGGAAGCTAAACTCAAAAGCATCATACAACAGAAATATGATTTGAGTTGAGGATCTCAGTAGTCAGAATTCTGAGTCAGAAGTATAAAAATTCAATGAATATTATCATGGATTGGAAAAGAGTTGAGCATGGAAAGTGCGAGAACGGCCACTTTAAAAGCCAAATGCCACAAACCAACCACCACTTGTTTTAAAACTCACAATTATTTTTTGTTTGGAACAGAGATGAAATAATTATTTTCAGATAAAGGATGTAATTTCATACTTTTCTCAATGCAATAAGCATGGTTGCAGCATTCGATAACAGATAAATTTTTTTAGTACAAACTGGGGAAAAAAATTTATGTGTGTTGTATGGGAATTTATTTTTTATTCAGGACCCTCCTGGAGAATGGGACAGGACCCTCCTGAAGAATGGAAATTTATTTTATGTTTAGGACCCTCCTGAAGAATGGGACAGGACCCTCCTGAAGAATAGGAATTTATTTTATGCTCAGGACCCTCCTGAAGAATGGGACAGGAACCTCCTGAAGAATGGGAATTTATTTTTATGCTCAGGATCCTCCTGAAGAATGGGAATTTATTTTATCCGGGACCCTCCTGAAAAATGGGATGTTGTTTTTCTGTTTCACTATTTTATTTGAGTCCAGGAGCCCACCTAAAGAACAGGGTAAAGAAATTGTAAGTCCAGGAGCCCGTCTGAAGAACAGGGTGAAGAAATTGTAAGTCCAAGAGCCCGCCTGAAAAATAGGATGAAGAAAATGAAGTCCAGGACCCCGCCTGAAGAACAGGGTGAAGAAATTGAAAATTCAGGAGCCCTCCTAAAGAACAGGGTGAAAAAATTGGAAATCCAGGATACCTCCTGAAGAACAGGGTGAAAAATTATAAATACAAGAGCCGGCCTGAAGAACAGGGTGAAGAAATTATAAATTCAGGAGCCCGCCTGAAGAACAGGGTAAAGAAATTGTAAGTTTAGGAGCCCGCCTGAAGAACAGGGTGAAGAATTTTAAGTCCAGGAGCCCTCCTGAAGAACAAGGTAAAAAAATTGAAAATTCAGAAGCCCGCCTGAAGAACAGGATGAAGAAATTGTAAATTCAGGAGCCCGACTGAAGAACAGGGTAAAGAAATTATAAATCCAGGAGCCCTCCTGAAAAATAGGGTGAAGAAATTATAAATTCAGGAGCCCGCCTGAAGAACAGAGTGAAGAAATTAGAAATTCAGGATCCCGCCTGAAGAATAAGGTGAAGAAATTATAGATCCAGGAGCCCGCCTGAAGAACAGGGTGAAGAAAAATAAAGTCCAGGAGCCCGCCTGAAGAACATGGTGAAGAAATCGAAAGTCAGGAGCCCGCCTGAAGAACAGGATGAATTTTCAAGTTCAAATAATACAAAAATTTTAAAAAAATATTTTCTTGTTAAATTTTAAACAAATAAGTTACTAGTTTTAGTACTATTTTAATTATATTTATTTTTAACTATTTTTAAGCTATTTTTTTTATATTTTTTTAAAATATAAAAAATTAATTAGTTATTTATATTTATTATTATTATTATCCTATTATCTTATTTATTTATTTAATTATTTATTTTTATTTATTTATTATTATTAAAAAAAAATAAATTATTTTGAAATTCAAAACTCCTCCTATCAGATAACAACTGTTCCTCCTTCAATTTCCCCCCAAGAATCCCATTATTTAAGGACTTAACCAACCCCCAAGAAAAGTACATACTTTTCTTACACTGAGATTACATCATCAGATACTGCATCAAAAAATTAAAAAAAAGAGTGAGAAAACAAGTGAAGTAAAAAGAGAGGGGGTTTCAAAAGTGAGGTCCATTCGAGTTTTTCGGTGACGGCTTTCTTATTTCTATATTCAAATTATTTCACCCTACAAGTTCTTATCCAACTCTGTAATATTTTTTTTATAAATTCTCATGTGAATTAAAGTATGAATAATGTTTGTTTTATCTGATTTTGTGTGTTATATAGTAGTTCATTGATTACTTATATGAGTTCCAATAATGAGTATGTATATCTAGTAGATGAATAATTTATAAGCACGCATGCATAAATAAAATAATAGGAATTTTTGGACAATGGATTTGATAGGAATAATAAAAGTAGAGGATAAAAAAAGAGGCAGACCAAGCAACAAAAAAATAATAAAAAAAGAAACAGAAGAGAAAGGAAATCTGAGGATCGAATTTGATATCAAGTTTCTTTCTCGTCTCACTGTGACTCAGAAATTTGGTCCCAAAAGCTATTGTTGGGTTCTTTAATTTTATGCAGTTTGGTGCCGGTTTTATTATGACATGTATATATTTTCATAAAACCAGTTAAAGTAGGACGGGTGTTGGATTTAGCACATAGATGTGGGATTTCCTTAGCAAAGTAGAATTTTATTTTGTTTCTCATGAATGTTGTTCAATGTTATCATTTAACAAAGTGTAATACTATTTTATTTTGTGGAATAAGGTTTCAAAATTTACTGTGAAAAAGAAGGGGCATAACCACACAAACAACTCAAGATTGTAGAAGTAAAATTAGTAAGATTTTTCATGTTATTAAATATTTATGTTAAAATAGAATTGTGCATGGTAAGTTTTTTTTACTCATTTTGTTCTTAATAATAATAATTATGAACTTGTTCATGAAGATATAATTTATATTATTAATTATTATTATTATTATTATTATTATTATTATTATTATTAAAAAAAAGTTTGTTGTTCTTTAGGTTTCTTTTTCTAGTTGGATTGCATTCAGTAACTATAATTAGTTTCTTTTAAATTGCTTCGGTTATGGTTTCATATAATATTAATTTACTTAATTTGGATGATTGAGGATTATTTAGTCACATGTCTATTTTACTTTAGTTAATATGGAATCATGTATTTTCGATTTGCCTTATTACTCCTGCTAGTTTCCTCTAGTGTTGTTGGAACGTTTTAATCCTAAGTTATATATTAATTATTAACGTGAGGTAAAATAAATAGTTTGCAAACTTATTCAAGATTTTTTATCATCAATTAGAAATGAAAAGGGTGGAAATACCCATTTGTAAGGGAGCGACGAGTTGCGGAATAATCGAAAATTCGTTGCAAAACAAAGAGCGAAAATGAATAAAAATGGATAAGAAATTTTATTTCGAGTTTACAAGAGATGAACAAATGTATTTGAACTGTAAATAAGTTTTATGCACATTTAATTTATTTGTCTCAATTAAGAATGCGGCGTACGCATCTTTCTGAGACGTTTAAAAATATTTCAAGGATGCAATAATGCACCTTGGTAAAAATTATTCTAAAAATTAATTCCCACTAGCTTAATACAAGAGGTATTGATAGAACAAGATACTTAAATGAGCAAATTTAGGTCCTGACATAATTTATCAAAATATTTTAAGTATAAGTCAATAAAGCGACCGTGCTAGAACCACAAGACTCGGGGGGTGCCTCACACTTTCTCCTCGATCAACAGAATTCTTTACCCAATCTTCTATTTTTGCAGACCATAATAAGAGTCATTTTATTTTGATTAGGGATTCAATTAGGTGACTTGGAACACCATAACTCAATTCCAAGTGGCAACTCTATAATTAAAATAATCCTTATTAATACTGTCACTTTAATTGAAAAAAAACCTTTCGACTCGACACCTTCGAGCGAAAAAGGGGTGTGGTAATGATAATAGCTACCATTCGAGTATTGATATGGTGCATTTAAAGTCTTGTATGGTAGACAATTGAAACACCTAGACTTTGAACCATTGAAAATTTCCCTCATTTGGTGTCTCTAAGCTAGGTACGACTAGGGATATGAGTTGTACCCCTTGGATACGAACCGTATCCTCCTCTCCCTCCCCTATCGTACCCTAGGAAGTGTGGTGAATTTCACTTACTATCCTAGGTATGAGTAAGACTACAACCAATTGTACCTTAATGTATGAGTTGTACCAAGACCAATCGTATAGAGTGAAGTCTTAGCTTAGAGTGGACTTTCTTGGTACGATTAACGGATACGGATTAGGGAATGAGTTTTACTCTTTGGATATGAATCATTGACATATATTCATACCCTAACCAGTGTGTATTACTTATGAGAAGCCTAGGGTACGAGTTAGGGGACCACTCGTACCCTAGGGTATGGTTCCTTAAGTGAGTCATACCCAAGGAAGGGTTTATTTTCAAGCTTTTAACTAAGAGCCTTGTGGTCATTTCCTAAACCCAAAAACCCTAAGTCCCCTCACTATATAAGTTTTTTATCCTCCTAAACATTCATTTTGATGGATTAAACACCCTAAATACTTTCTCAAACTCATTTGTGAAGAATTGAAGGCTAGGGTTTCAAGGGTGATCTTCTAGAGGCAAAGTAAAGTCAAGATTCTTGGAGAATCAAGTTTTCTAAGGCATGTATCTCTCTCCCTTTGTTAATTAACTCAAAAACCATGTATTTCACACTTGGATTAGTAAGTGTACATGGTGATTTTGAAATCAAATGAAAAGGGTTTTTGTTGTCAAATGATGAATAATGTTTGCTCTTTCTTCAACTTGTGATCATATATGATATTGGTGGTGGTTTGTATATGTGGATGTTTGTTGTATGTGGTTTAACAAATTAGTCTTAATTAACCCTAATAGTAATGAATTATACAATAAACTTTTTCTTGATAAAGGTATACACATAAGGTATTTGTGAAAATGTCTAAATAAAATGTCTAGTCACATGTTGATGGTGTGTCGAACTATGGTATTGGTCGAGTGAACATGACTGGGGTATGATACTATTATAATAAATGTGAATACTTGATAAGTGGTTGGTAAAGGCATTTTAATACTTTATAAGTGGTTGGTAAAGGCATTGTTGGCCATGTATTGAGTCATAATGAATATGAACGCTTGGTAAATGGTTGGTAAGAACCTTGTTAATCATGTAATGGATTAATTTATGACTTTAGATGGTGCGATGGCTCAATAAGTATGAATGGTTGAGAAATGGTATTGTAATGGTATTGTTAGCCATATAATTTGTTAAATTATGGCCATGTTGGTTGATGGCTTAAAAAGGGGTTCATTTCCCTAAACTTGAACTTGAATTATGTGTGGAACTAAAGTGTGGTATAGAAAGGCTAATGAGGCTAGAATGGCTGGTGGTTGGAGTCCCTCACCTTGGTTGAATTGGTTGAGTTGGTTAGAGGTCCGGATCCCCTTGACTAATATAACGGAGAACTTTTAAGGTTCTTAAATTGGTAAGGTGAAAGATAGAAAGTTCTTTACTCCATGTCTCATGAATGAATGCTTTAAGAATGATTACTATGAACCTTTTTATGACTTGGTATGCAATATATAAACTTATGTATGTGTATCTTCATATATGCTTATATTAATGGAAAAGTGATTTCATATGTTGGTTTAACTTGGATTGAACTAATGCTCCATTTTATCCTTATCCTCGAGATACATGCTAGAGCTCCAACCACTAACCATCTTCGAATGCTATATCCTCACGCAACATAGGTTTCGGAGCTTCTTTTTCTACGCAGTGACGAATTGTTCGGGCAGATCGTGTGTTGACATTGAAGTGGTGAGCTTTCATTATCCGGAAGGCATACATCTTATAGTCTATTACTTTAAGTCATAGACTTGTTATTTGTCTATTATCAGGGACATGTCCCAACATATTATTGACATCGGTTTGTTAGAGGCTTTGTGGATGACTGTGGACTTGGGTATACTGGCTATATTGTTGTCATTACTAAAATGTTAGATATTATCTAATCATTAACTATTAGCTTTAATTTTTGCTACTTTGATATTTGATCGGAGTTTATCCCACATTTATGAACTGAATAGATAGTTAGGTTGGGTTGATGGGGCGATCTTTAATCCATGTCGGGCTTAATATATCCACACGACATGACCCAATTTTGGGCCGTATCAAGTTGGTATCAGAGCCTAGGTTCATGGTTAGTTGAGAGTCCACAAGGCCGTATCAAGTAGAGTCTCTTTTATGGGTCTGTAGTGCGTTACACTTATAAAAGATGGGCTATGAGATATTTAAGAATGTTTCCCTTTCTTATGTTTCAATCTCAGGCTATATAGTGTCTAAGGTCTTAGATACCTCTGATTTTTTCTTGCTATCGCTCAGATCATGTATCCAAAAAGATTTGATATTCAGGTGAGGTCTTCTATCCCGACTAAGAGCAATATAGACAAAGCTCATCCAATTTCTGGGATTTAAACCCGGTCAAGGGTCGTGGAATCTGACTGTCCTCGATGGGTTTCACCTATTCCAACTAACCCTACTTTTGGGGGTGACACTTCTCCTCAGTCACCTTAAAATAATGGGTTTTGTTGCTCCTTTTCTCTATTATCTCGAGTTGGGGAAAAATGGTCCAATTAGAAGTATTGGGTGGGTCCTAAACTCATTCCACGGCTAGTGCTCCCTAACCAAACCTATTGGGAGGTGGTCATTTTTAAATTATAGAGCTCGTAGGGCACAAGGTTCCCAACATCAGGTCAGAGAAGCTCAATCCTCATTCACCTATCCTCCTTGTCAGTTTTTTGGTCGATCACTCCGTGGTTGTTGCAGGGAAGAAAAAAATTGTTTTTTAAATATGGTCAATTGGGTTACATACAATGGGAGTGTCCCATAAGGATTGTCGCTCGGGTAAAAAAGGTACTAGTTTCCACTTCTCTAGATTCTACACCTAGGGTTCTGCATCTAGCTTCAACATTAGTTAGAATTGTCTTAATGCTCTAACTATCCCTCGGGAGCTCGAGGCACCTCTGATGCTAACACGAGTATGTTGAAACTTTTTTGTTGTGATGTGTATTATTTGCATGACCCAGACTCTACTCTTTCTTATGTGACCGCATATGTGATGGTGCATCTTGGTTTTTGGTCTTGAGAGTCTCTCAATTCCCTAGGAGACTTTGTGGTTATTAAGAGGGCCTATAAGGGGTGTGTGGCATCTATTAGTGGTAGAAAATATCTTGTAGACTTTATAGAGTTGGGCAAGGTTGATTTTGATATTGTCTTAAGTATGGATTGGTTACATTCGTGTTATGCTTCCTTAGATTATCATGCCCGTAGGGTCATGTTCATATTCCCTAATGAGCCGGTCATTGCATGGGAAGGTGGTTCTTTAGTGCATAAGGGGAGATTCATTTCATAACTTAGATTCCATAAGTTAATCTAAAATCGGATTTTGTATTATTTGGTCCGAGTTAAAGGTTCTAACTCAGAATATTATACCCTGGAGCCCATTCCCATGGTCAATAAGTTTCCCTATGATTTCTCAGTGATCCTTCCAGTATTCCTCCCAAAATAAAAATCAATTTTGGGGTTGATCTTGTTCCGAACACTCATTTTAGTGTGTCTCCTTGAAGTGCTACTGTGTTGTTCGTGCACAAGAAGGATGTCTCCCTTTGTATGTGCACTGATCATTGTCTATGGGACAAAGAGACCATAAGAAATAAGTATTCTCTCCCTAGAATCGATGATTTATTTGATCAAATTCAAGGTGCGAAGTTGATGTTTGGTGTATTTATGCACTCTAGTGTTGTTACCCTTGCTTATTTAGCCTTGTTTTGAGGAAAATTAGTGTACTTTACATGTTGATGATGATATAAATAAGAATATAAGTGTTCTAGTATGTTTTTATAAGGTTTAAAGGTGTTTCCAAATAAGTTTGTGCTTAATTGAGTCATTTAGAGTTTAGACGAGAAAACTAGTATTACTAGCTTGAGCTAGGTGTTGTTCTAATTGTTATCGATGGATTCTAATGTGTTAAATGTGTTCCTTATGGTCTGAATGTGTAAATATATATGGAACAACTTGTTTAGAGTGTCCAACATTCAATTAAAATGAGCCAAGAGTCAACAATTCATTAAAGCATAAAATGGTTAAGATAAGTGCTTCGGTTGAGTCTCTAGCTTATAGTTCTTGACATGATGTTGTGTTGAACTCTAATGTGTCATTTTTGATCATTTATGGTGCGTGGGGAGTTGATGTAGATGATATTTTGATGTGATACAAGCTGGTATTGAAGGTAAAATAACACCATAAGGCATAGATAAACGAAGGAGCACTTAGCACTTAGCCAAAATTTTGGATGCAATTTCCAGTGAAGGCGTGCGATTAGCCGACAGAGCCCCCTTTATCTCGATGATATGGATCCCGCATTGCGTTCCTTGGACCAGAGCTATGGAGCCTGCATTGCCTGCCATATCTCAGGGCTTAAAAGCCCGCGTTGCCCCTTGTTCTACACGATTTAGGCTTTCTACTTTACTATAAATATGATGTTATACGCTTTGTTATAGAGGCTGGTTACATCTTGGAACAATTGAGGGGCTTTTGTACTTTATTTTAGGCTTTTTATTCTTTAACTTTAGCTTTTTAATTGCTTTGAAAATGAATTCAAGTTTTTTGGATCATGATTATATCGATTACTGGTTGAACGCCCCCTTTCTGGGGTTAAAGCCAAGAATATGACTACTATCATTTTGAATTGATTTTGTTTGAATTGCTTATCATATTTGGTTGCTTTTTCATCCTTGTTTTAATTATTTTAAGGAGTAGCTAACCTTATAATACATATATTGTTGACCTTGTGATCTCGAAAGAGGGAATAGGAAGATAGAATGTAAAGATGAACAAAGTATGATTCTTATTCTTTTATGAAATAAGGAATTTGAATTAGCATCTAGTATAGGGATATACCTAAAAGCCTTACTTGATTCACATGTACGAGGACAACTTTAAGCACTTAATATGATTATTACATTTCCGCTCAACAATGTGGTTGTAGTGTCCAAGTTAGGTACACAATTAGAGGTTAGGAGACCATGATCATATGATAAACCCTACGAATCAATGACCAAAATAATCAAGTTAATTAATGAAGTCCAATAACGTAGTAGGATTGTTCAAAGTGCTTTAACCCTGGGTTTTACTCTATTGATTGTCTTATGTCTTTATTTTATGCTTTGTTTGCTTTACTTTAGTTTACAAATATTCAAAACTCTTTTTGGTTACTTTGCATCAAGTTAATCTCAATAAGTAAACTTAAATTGAATAGTTATTAGAACAAGTCCTTGTGGGATCGATATTTGGCTTTCTTGAAGGCCACTATATTACTTGGTTGACCACATACACTTGTGTGTGTGCTTGGGCAATGTCAGAAGTGTTCCTCTAAAATTGATATTAGGTTGGGTCATCATTAACTTAAGGTTGGGGGAAATGGATATCCCTAAGGCCACCTTCAGAACTCAGTATAGTCACTACGAGTTTTTAGTCATAACCATTGGGTTGACCAATGCCCCTGAGGCATTCTTTGATTTGATAAATAGGGAGGTTGAGTGTCTAATTGGTTTTGTTTTGGATGCTTGTACAAATCGTATTCCTCTTTTATAGAATGGTTTTAGGTATAAGAAGACCAAGTGTCCCTACTGTACCACCCCAGTGATACCTATTAGAGTAGAGTATTGTGCTCATTGGTGTAACGAGAGGAAGGTCAAAGGTTGATCTTAAATTTTCCTCTAGAGGTGGTCCTTAAGGGAAGTTCGGTTGTGTACTCTAGTAATTCTCTCCTATCTCAATTGACAGGGAACTCTACAAGTGTGGAATATATTCTATGAGCACTTATGCCTAAGTTTTATATCTTTTATATGTTTTGTTCCCTGAATATGAGTCTTGATCTTATATTGCATTACCAAGGGTATATGCGGTGGTGTATTGTTTGGCGTCCAGTCCTAAGGATTCCTCTTTGGGTTGGTTATGTCAGGATGGGTCTCATTTATGACCTAGGTGGTTGCTATGAAACCCTTCATGCCTATGGTGTCGTGTGTCTTTTGGGGGTCTTACCTTGAGTGGCATAAGTGTTTCCTGTGCTTTAGTTCTTCCATGACCCTCGTGTTGAGGTAATAGTGTCTCAAGGAACATGGTGATGTCTTGAAATTGGAAAATGTAAAAGTCCTTAAGTTGGGGAGATTCTAGGGTGACTTCTAGGACTAAGGTTTTGGAAAGGAGTGTATGGTAAAAACCTTCATAAAAATGATAGAGGGTGCTAGATCTTAGGAAAGATACATCATACCATGGGTATAAAAGTGGTAGGCTTGAGTGTTGTGGTTGGTAGATAAACTAATAGTCGTGTTAGGTGCTTAAGAGGTTTAGGAAGGCATATGTATGAATTGTTTTATGGCATAGTTATGTTATGGTTTTCGATTTTCAATCCTATGTGGGTGATTTTGGTTATAATAGTTGGTTATAGTTTTTCTATGACGTCTACTTGTGGTTTGCATATGATAATGGTAATGAAGCAGAGTAGTGTTCGGGATGGATGTAAGGAATATAGCCCGGTGGCTTAAGCTAGCTCCTCTTAAGAGTTGGATAGGCTTGAATATAAAAGTTGTGTATGGCTAGACTCAAGCTCATAGTGATGTGTCTCTGATAAGCTATAAGTTGAATCAGACCTTCTCTCTAGTATTGGTATGGTCCCTTTTGAGGCATTGTATGGTAGGAGGTGTTAATATCATATTGGGTGGTAGGAAGTTGGCGAGGTTAAGTTGCTTGGCCTCAATTTAGTTCACCAAGCCTAAGAGAAAGTGAAGGTGATTCGTGAGAGGTTAAAAACCACTGCCAAAAGTCCTATGCGGATGTGAGATGAAGAGATTTAGGGTTTAGTGCTGGTGATTGGGTTTTCTTGAAGGTGTCTCCCATGAAGGGAGTGACGTGATTCAGTGAAAAGGGGAAGCTTAGTCCAAGTTATGTTGTTCACTATTTGATTTTGAAGCAATGTTACCTATGAGTTGGGGTTGCTTTTTAGATTGAACTCCATCTCCCTGGTTTTCTATGTCTCTACCTTGTGAAGATGTGTGGGTGACCCTTCCTTGGTTGTTCCCTTAGAGGACGTTAGTACTTCAGACTCCTAGCCCTATGAGGAAATTTTGGTGAGAATCTTGGATCAGCAAGTTCACTAATTGCAAATAAAAGAAGTGGCTTCGGTGAAGGTTCTATAGAGTAACTAATAGTCCAAGGAAGCTACTTGGGAGGCAGAGGAGGACATGAAGTCCAAGTATCCACATTCATCTCCCATTTTGGAAACTCGTGATCGAGATATGTGTTTACTGATTTTATGTATATCTTTGATAGATAATGGGTTGAAGACCCTAAGCTTTGAATTGATCAAGTATTTTTGATAAATGATGGGTTTGAATACCAAAGACAATGAAATGAATAGTGGATCAATGATGATCGTGATAAATGTTATGTCCTTGTGGTATGCCTTGTTCTAGCTTGTTTAAAAGGTTGGTTTGATGTGCGATAGTATGTTAACTAGTGTTTATGCTTGCCTTACCCATCCTTCATAGACGAATCATCCAAGTGGGAGAGAATTGAAACACCTAGACTTTGAACCATTGAAAAATTCCCTCATTTGGTGTCTGTGAGCTAGGTACGACTAGGGGAACAATTCGTACCCCTTGGATATGAGTCATATCC
Source organism: Capsicum annuum (assembly GCF_002878395.1). Lineage (NCBI taxonomy): Eukaryota > Viridiplantae > Streptophyta > Magnoliopsida > Solanales > Solanaceae > Capsicum > Capsicum annuum. The sequence goes on along the minus strand of NC_061116.1, from coordinate 27,921,705 downwards.
TTCTCTCTCTCTCCTATCGTACCCCAGGCAATATTGTAAGGGTCATTCACTGTCCTAGGTATGAGTGGTCCTCTAACTAATCGTACCTTAAGGTATGAGTCATACCAAAATCAATCGTATAGAGTGAAGTCTTAGGTTGGAGTGGACTATTTTTGGTACGGTTGATGGATATGGATTAGGAAATGAGTCATACACTTTGGATACAACTCATTGAGGAGTAGTCGTACCCTAACATATGTGGATGACCTAGGAGAAGCCAAGGGTACGAGTTAGGGTACCACTCGTACCCTAGGGTATGGTTCCTTAAGTGAGTCGTACCCAAAGTGGGGTTCATTTTCCATCTTTTAACTAAGGGTCTTGTGGTCATTTTCTACACCCAAAAATCCTAGGTTCCCTCACTATATAAGTGTTTGTAGCTTCCTAAACATCCAATATGATGGATCAAACAGCCTAAATACTTTCTCAAACTCATTTGTGAAGAATTGGAGGCTAGGGTTTCAAAAGTGATCTTCTAGAGGCAAAGTGAAGTCAAGATTCTAGGTGAATCAAGTTGTCTAAGGCATGTATATGTCCCCCTTGTTAAATAACTCAAAAACCACGTATTTCACGCTTGGATTAGTAAAGGTACATGGTGATTTGGAAATAAAAGTAAAAAGGTTTTTCTTGTCAAATGATGAATAATGTTTGCTCTTTCTTAGACTTGTGATCTTATATGATATTGGTGGTGGTATGTATATATGGGTGTTTGTTGTATATGGTTTAACAAATGGGTCTAGATTAACCCTAATATTAATGAATTCTACCAGGAACTTGGCCTTGACAAAGGTATGTACACAAGGTATTTGTGAAAATGTCTAAATGAAATGTCTAGTCACATGTTAATGGTATATTAAACTATGGTATTAGTTTAGTGAACATGAATTGGGCATGATATTGTTATAATGAATGTGAATACTTGATAAGTGTTTAGTAAAGGCATTGTTGTCCATGTATTGAGTCATAATGAATATGAATACTTGGTAAATGGTTGGTAAGAACATTGCTAATCATGTAATGGATTAATTTATAACTTTAGAGGGTATGATGGCCCAATAAGTATGAATGGTTGAGAAATGGTATTGTAATAGTATTATTATCCATTTAATTTGTTAAATTATGACCATGTTGGTTGATGGCTAAGAAAGGGGTTTATTTCCCTAAAGAGTGGTATAGAAAGGTTAATGAAGAAAGAATAGCTTGTGGTTGGAGTCCCTCCCCAATAAAATGGCTTGTGGTTAGAGTCCCTCACCCAATGAAATGGCTTGTGGTTGGAGTCCCTCGACCAATGAAATGGCTTACGGTTGGAGTCCTTCGCGCAATAAAATGGCTTGTGGTTGGAGTCCTCACCTAATGAAATGTCTTATGATTAGAGTCCCTCTCCCAATGAAATAGCTTGTAGTTGGAGTCCCTCGCCCAATGAAATAGCTTATGGTTGGAGTTCCTCGCCTAAAGAAATAGGTTATGGTTGGAGTACCTTGCTTTGGTTGAATTGGTTAAGTTGGTTTGAGGTTCAGATCCCCTTGACTAATGTAACAGAGAAGTTTTAAGGTTTTAAAATTGGTAAGGTGAAAGATAGAAAGTTCTTCAGTCCATGTCTCATGAATGAATACTTTAAGAATAATTTCTATGACCCTTTCTATGACTATGTATGCTATATATAAACTTATGTATGTGTATCTTAATATATGCTTATGTTAATGGAAATGCGATTTCATATGACAGTTAGACTTGGATTGAACTAAGATGCTATTTTATCCTTATCCTTGATATATATGATAGCGCTCCAACCGCTAACCGTGTTCGGATGCTATGTCCCTACGGGACATAGGTTTTGGAGCTTCTTCTTCTTTTTCTATGCAGTGAGCAAGTGTTCAGGCAAATCATGTGTTGACATTAAAGTAGTGAGCTTCCATTCTCTGGAAAGCCTACATTTTATAGTCTTTTACTTTAAGTCGTTGACTTGTATAGACTTGTTATTTGGCTATTATCGAGGGCATGTCCTAACATATTGTTGACATCAGTTTGTTAGAGGCTTTGTGGATGACTGAGAACTTGGGTATGTTGGCTAAATTATTGTAATTAATGAAATGTTAGAAATTGTCTAAGCATTTACTATTAGCTTTATTTTCTGCTACTTTGATATTTGGTTGGAGTTCATCTAATACTTATGAATTGAATAGATGGTTAGGTTGGGTTGATGGGGAGATCCCCATTCCAAGTTGGTCTTGAGATGCCCACACGAATGTCCTAATTTTGAGGCATGTCAACATTATCATTCTCCGATTGGTTAGTTTGAAACTTTTGAGATTAGGCCATGTGGTACTGATTTGCTTCATGTGTCATTAGATAGAGTTAGGGTGATTCAGGATAGGTTGAGGGCAGTGGAGAGTAGGCATAAGGCTTATGTAGATTGTAGACTTCATGCCTTGAGATTTAGAGTTGGTGACTGAATATTACTTGGGGTCACCTATTAATAGTTTGATGAGGTTCAGGAGAAAAGGAAAGCTCAACCCAAAATATATTGGACCCTTTGAGATTGATCGCACAGTTGCTGAGGTGTCTTATGATTTTCCTTACCTCAAGATTTTTCTATTGTCCATCAGGATTTCCATGTTTTTATGTCGTGATGATATATTCCTTATCTATTTCTTGTGGTTAGATAGGACTCAATTCAGTTGGATTAGTGTTTGACCCTTGTGGAGGAGCCGGTGCTCATATTGGCTATTGATGACAGGCGGTTATGCACTATAAGGATTCCAGTAGTTAAGTTTTATTGGAGGCACTACCCAATAGATGAATCTATTTAGGAGATCGAGAGCGAGATGTAGACCCAGTATCTTCACTTATTCAAGGCTTCAGGTACATCATTATCCTTTACTTTTGAGGACAAAAGTTTTTTTAGTAGTGGATATTGTAATGAACCTCCAGGCTATTTTCTGTATTTCTGCTCATTTTCATCGTTTAGAGCTTTTCTATAGCTGTTGTAAGTCATTTATGACTTGATGGAACTAATAGTTCAGTTATCGAGCTATTTGTTTGGTTTATAGAGTCGATTCCCTATTTAAAGTTTTCGTTGGTTTAAATTGGCTATTGGGTAAAAATTTAGTCAAATGACCTCGTATACCAATTTTGATAGTTCCAATAGCTTCAGAATGTTAATTTTAGGCTAGGTGGACCCTTGGTTCGGGTCTCAAGGCTTCTAGACTCAATTTGGGCTATTGGCCCAAAATTAAGAAAAATGACACATGGGTGTGGGAACCATTTTTCGTCGACACAACCTTAGATGGAAATTTTAACTACTCTATTTAGTCTGGAACGTCAAATTTTTAGGGTAACATAGTTCGTTTGAGTATATAGGATTTCAGATGTATCCCGAGGGATTGGTAGAGACTTGAAAAAAATCCAAATCTCAACAGGTGCTAGTGCGTCTTTTACGTGACTAGATGGTAGATTAAGCGACATGGCATTGTCCCACTAGTATCGCTTAAGCGATGCTTCAATTGCGTATGCGAGAGCCACTTAATCGACGTTGGTGTCGCTTATGCAACATATGCTGAGGCTACCAGTGTCGCAAAAGCGACACCTGTGTACCTTGGAAGGATATAAAAGCCCCACTTAGCCCAATTTTCCCTATTTTTTCATTCATTCTATAGAATATTGAATCCTAAAAAGTGGGAAAACTTGGGGGAATAATTTGTGGTTTATTTTGGAGCTTTGTTGAAATTAATTTTATGCATTTCTTCTTCGAATTTTTGGTAAGCTTCATCAATGTCTTGGTTAATTCTCCATCTTTTTCTAAAATCCCTAAAAGCTTGGTGGTTTGATTGTATCACCATTAAAGCTCGAAATTCACCCATTTCTGAGGATAAATGTTCCTTGAGCATAGAGGGATGGTGTATTAGTTTTGAAAGTGTAATTCCATAAATGAGCACCATATGGGATTTTTAAAATTTTTGGACCCGAAGCACAATATTATAATATGGATATCATTGTTCTTATTCTAATGAGTGGATTGTGATTTTGATAGCGTGCCACCTTGCAGAATCTTCTCAAAAGGGGAAATCGGTGGTTTAGTGGATTCTTTGGGCTTTCCTTCGGCGTCCAGGTAGGCTAGGTTTACCTTCTTCATAGATTGATCTAATTTGTAGTATAATTATGATATTATGCTAGATATGGGATTTAGGTATTGGAAGCATTATTGGTATGATTAGTCTTTTTTGGACTATATAGGCTGTCTTAGATCATAATTTAAATAAAATTTACCTAGTTGCTCACACTTTAAGTGGAATTGACTTAGTTACTCCTATTTTAGGAAGAATTTCTAAATTACGGCTAATTATGGTTTATTTAACGTCTAAGAATGAATTTAGATACCTTAGCCTAGTCTAGGTTAGAATTGCCTAAAAATGAATTTTAGGGATTAGAAGTGGGCCCCTCCGGCCCACCTTAGGTCAAGATTTGTGTTAGCTATTGTAGACTTACTTGCGTATGTTGTACCCTTATTAATGATTCTTTTGGGGAATTTAAGGATATTAAATACTTAATGATTATCCTAGTTTGGTAATTAGGATTTGGTGCTAATTCCAAATAAAAGTTGGTGGTTTATTGAAATTATTTACTAATATGGTTTATTGATATGGATTAGTGATATAGCTATTGGATATGTCTTATTGATATGGCTTATGAATATGGTTTATTCATATGGATTGTTGATATGGTCTATTTATATGAGTTCCATTTCAAGTTCGGCAATTAATGATGATAATGATAATATGAGTTTTGGTTTAGGTCCGACAATTAGAGATGAAATTGATACTGTGAGGTTTGGTTCGAGTCTGTCAAATGATGTTATGATGTTGATACTATTGAGGATGTTATAATGATAATGATATGAGTTTCAGTTTGAGTGTGGCATTAAGAGTTATGTATGATGATTCGATGTGGATGGTTTGATGGTTATAGCTAATATTCGATCAGGTTATGCATCTTCGGTTATTTATTTTCTTTGAATGCACCCTTCAATCTTACGGGGAACCGTGTTGGGTTATTTACTATTCTGCATTTATTGGCTTATGGGGGCCAATTTAGTAGTTATAATTATGTCATTTATGCACTGTAGTATTGGATCTTATTTTCAGGTATGTCCAATTACCTTGGATTAGCCTATTTTATCTTGTATATTATCGTATTTATGTCATAATTTAGCTCAGTTAGTTAATGATGCCTACTGAGTACCCGTTGTTTTTAAACTCATACTATACTTATGAACCTTTTTTATGTAGATCTGTGTACTAGTAGACACCACTGACATGAAGATCGTACTGAGTTGGATTTCAGAGATAGGGTCATCTCTCAGAGTTGGAGTTACCCTTTTTCCTTCTATGTATATATGCCTGGTATTTTAGTTTTTAAGATAGATTGTATTGACTATTTCAGTACTTATAATCTATTTGTGGTAGCTCTTGTACCGACACTACTAGGTCGTGGGATGATTGTTGATCTTTCATCCGTCTTTAGAATATTATGACTGTCTTATTGATATTTTAAGTATTTAGTTGTTGATTTCCACATTTTAGGCCATTGTCCACCAAGTTAGCCTATTGTTTATAGCACCGGGCTACGGTTTGACATACCTATTGGCGAAATAAAGTAGGTGTCATCATGACTCGTAAATCGGATCGTGGTAGATCGTCAGGTGGACTGTCACCCAGCTTCAATTTTTTCTATTTTTTTACTTCTTGTTAATGAAAGGAGAAACGGTCCATTAGGTTCAACATCTCAAACATCAATAAATCTAAGTTTCCATTTTTCCGGCTCTTGAGTTTGATTCCTGAGAATTAACACAAAACACATTAAAAACACCAACGATTGCTTGAAAACATGTAATTATCCAAAACTGAAGATGGAAAATATACCATCATAAGTCATTACATCAGTTAACTTTTTTTCTATATTATCTACCTTGTTATTTATTATCTGTTAGCCGGAACATTATTTCATGTTTTCACTTTTATCCCTGTCTTTAGTTTACGTACTCGTATCGTATTATGATTTTATATAATTTAGCTTAGTTGGTTGATAATTCCTACTAAGTACCATTGTTTTGCTACTCATACTACATTTCTGCATCTTTTTATGATGTAGATCTAGTAATAGTTGTCATTATTAACGTTCTATCCAGCATATACTCAGAGTTTGGAGATAAGGTGAGATCTTGAAGCCAGAGCTAATTCTCTCTCCTTCTGTGATTTTGGATAGTCTTTACATTAAAGATTATCTATATATTGATACTATCAGTACTCTTATTCTTTTGTTTAGTGGCTCTTGTACCGACCTTACTAGGTTATGGAATACTCTTTTTCTATTTTCTCTCTCTCATCTATATATATGTTATCGTACTTATATTTTATCACCTGCAATCTATTTGTATGCTTAATTTCTATATTCATTATGCCTTTCACCAACTAGCTCATTACTTTGCATTCTGGGCTACAATTTGACTTACCTACTGATAGATTAAAGTAGGTGTCATTATGACTTGTGAAATTGGATCGTAATAAGAGGTAGGGCGGAGCGAATAGGGTTGAAAGGGTAAAGGGAGAAGGAAAAAAATAGTGAGAGGTTTGTGTAAATAAAAAAACTTATGGGTGTTTGAAAATACGTGTCCCTATCACTAATAGAAAAAGTGTCACTACTACTTTATTCTTAAGAGTTGTATTCTATTTTCTTTATTTCACTCTAAAAGTCTTTTTTATTCACCCTCCCATTTATATATTATTGTGGCATCATGGAGCTCTTACTAAAGGACTAAAGCAGCAATCAATCATACCATGACAGTATATACATGTTCTATGATGGTATCATTGGGGATTGAAACAAACATCAACGCTACTATGATAATAAATAGATATAATATAATAGAGGATTAAAGAGTATCTTATTGAAGACTTGATGCAATCCCGCCTGATACCATACTAGTATATAGATATATTGTGATGGTATCATGAAGGATTGAGGATTATCTCATTAAATGACTGAAATAGACATTAATGATACAATGATAGTATATAGATATACTGTGATGGTATAGTGAAGGTGACATTGAAGGTTTGAAGCAGGAATCAATGATACCATATTAGTATATAGATATATTGTGATGATATCATGGAGGTCTCATTGAAGGTTTGTAGCGAACAACAATGATACCACGACAGTAGATAGATATATTGTTATGTTATCATGTTTATATATATATATATATATATATATATATATATATATTGTTGTGGCCCATTTTTGAAACTAGTCAAAAACGTTTCATAACTTCTTGGCAAAAATAAAAGAGAGATGGCTATTTGATTTATTTTAAAAAATAATTTAGAGTCGCCACTTAATTTTAGGAAAATTAAGAAACCATTTAAAAAGGTGATTTTGAAAGAAAACCTTTTAAAAAATAACCCGAGTCTAGATAAGGGTTCAAGTAAGTTCAAAAGAAGTTGTTAGGCACTTTCAAAAATCCACAAAGTGTGGTTCCCGGCGGATTAAACTAATTTGACTAATTTTTTTTAAAAAAAATTAACCTGTAAAATTTTGAAATTATTTTTTTAAAAAATCTTGAATTCATTTGAAAATCTCATTTCAAGTAAATAGAATTTATTTGCTACTAATCCTTTTAATTTATTCTAAGTAATAAAATAAATTAAGCATCAACATTTCAAAATAATTCTAACTTTAACAAATTTATCTGAATTAAGACTTTAGGCTAAATAATTAACCCAACTTCTTAAATGTGGATTTGAGTCATTAACAACTATAAAAAAAATTTCAAGTTATCTAAAAACTTAAGTTTGCCTTAAAAACGTAAGATAACCAAATAAGGTAAATAATTTCAACATAAACTTGCTCCCCGAGTATTCATCTATATTAATTTGAATTAAATTATAAATAAATAAACAAAGAAATTATTACAAGAAAATGAAGGGAGAAAAGATAAACTTTGGGCCCTTCCTAGCCCATTTCAAATCTGGCCAGCCCTTTGGGCCTATTTATTAAAGCTTTTTCAGCCCCTTTTAGCTGTGTATATCAGTTGTATATCATAACTTTCTTCACGTTTTTCTATATAACTAGGTAATTTAATCGCGCTTCGCGCGATCATAAAAAACTATTTAATATTACTAAATTAGATTTTTTCTGGTCATAGAAAATTAATCACATTAAACTCTAACAAATGAAAGGTCAAAACACACTTCTAGCATACCATATTTTATTGCTATATAAAAGTATGAAGAGTTAGGACGACCACAACATAAATTATTGTATGTTCTGCATTAAAAGTTGGACAGATTTCTATTTAAAGTTATTTAAATCAAAAGTGTGGGTATTTTAGTATTTTTATTTTATTCTTCTGACTGCTCCTCTACTTCTCGATTATTCTTTGAAGATTAGATAAAACGACTAAATAATTTTTGTTATAAATTTTCTAGTGAAAACTTATTTTACTAATTAAATAAGCAACATAAACGATAGAAACACTATTTGTGAAGAAGCATGAGAGTCTGAAAACTTGAAAAAGAGTAACAAAAAAGAATTAAGAAATGAGAGAAAGCACTATTGGGGTGGCCTTTCAATTCTCCATTAATATATATAATAATTATATATAAATATAATAGCTTATAGCTTGGAATTTTAATGCAAAATTGAATTGTTGGGATTATGAATGTAAAAGGATTGAAGTTATGAATATTATTAATGCTAATTAAGAGTATAATTTCTGAGGATAAAGAAGTGTGAGTTATAAAAATAATTTTTAACAATAAAATATTTGAAAATAAATCCAAAAAAATGAGGGAAAAAAAGAATGGAGAAAAAAACAATGCAAAAAAATTAAAAAAGAAGAAGTGTGCCACATCAACATATCTCTCTCTCTCTCTCTCTACATATATATATATATATATATATATATATATATATATATATTATGATTTAGAGAGCACCATGTCACCGAGTCTATGTTTCAACTTTATATATACATGTATGTATCTATATCTATATAGAGAGTTTACAATCAATTAAAAACAAATTTATGTGATCTTTTACTCTTCCTTGTATCATCACAAGCTACAGAAGAAAAATAACGACGTAAAATTGATCTCATGTCAATTTTTCATAAACAGTTTGTAGAAACTTAGTCATAGTTGCAACATTGAATGCACATTTTTTATTAGGATGAAAATACACCAAAATCTGTTATACAAATGACCATCATAATTGATATCAGAAAAATTTTATACACTTTTTGTCGAAAGTAAACATAATTGTTCTCAGAAAATTTCAGTGTTCTCTAATTGTGTTGTTGGACCTTTGGGTCTTTTTTCTCTATATTACAATAATTAACCCGACCACAATTAATTAAATCATTCTGTCAAAGTATATTATGTGCCATCTAATTCCACCGAAATACTAATGTTACTTGGGCTCTTTCTTTGATGGAGGATATACCCCTACTATAGCCAAAGAGACTTTCATTAGTATAAGGATGGTTCATGCCCTTGTTTGGTCCTTCATTGGCTGTTGTAGAAGATACAAAGTCTGCCTACATTCAACCTTGCCATCTTCACAATATTTTCACTCTTTTACCACTTCACTCATTCTTTGACTTACTTGAGTGCTAGATCCATAAACTTCTCTAAGCTTCCGGCACTTGCAGCTGCAAGAGTTGCGGAATCTAAAATTTCTTGAAGATAATATAATAGATGGTTCTTTCATCTTCTTGATAGAACCTAAGAACTTAAATGAACGATTAAGACAATCTGGGATACTTCCACACCAGTTGCCCTCTTATAAATATGAAATTTCTTCGGAGATAATTTGATGACTTAGTTATGTTTAATATGAAAATCAATTATCTGTAGAAACTAACATCCAAGTAGATAATCCAGCTGCTAACTCCGTTATCATATCCCCTATCGAATTGATACGTTGATGAGCTTCCATCTAGAAATACTGCTGATAATAGAAAAGTCAAAAAATTTCGTTAATAGTCTTGAAGGATACTTTCAAGGCTATAAAAGTAACATTTGACCTATATACATTAACATTTTTTCAATGAATATTGTTCAACTTACAATCCCCTCCAACATACAAAGTTGTGGGCTAAATTGTTGCTCAATTCATAAACAAAATAACTTAATGTGATTTATTTGATGAATTAAGAACATTACAGTTATGTAGAGCTAACAAGTGAAGTAAGAAGTACCTATGCCCTGGGCAATTGCGTTAGATATTCTTTTCTTGACGCTTTCTTTTAGAAAATCTTAGAAAACAACAGATCATAAGAGTAATGTAGTATAATGCAAACAATCATTGATTTTTAAAGTTCATACACGATAGAAAGTAAATGCAAAATGGAGGACAAATTGTATGTTACATCTATAAGATTCAATGACAATCTTGAGTTGACTGCTTATGTTTTTATGGTTGTAATCAACTTACAATGTGTCATTTTATTTTTCCAGAAAGAATCAGAGGAGATAAGAATTAAACAAAATGCTAATGATGTGTTTTTTAGACCACAAATTAATGGGAGAAAAGGAGAGTATTTTTTTGATTTGAATCTGTATCAAATATTCCTTTAGATTATGCCTCTTGAAAATCAACTATGAGAAGATAATTAACCATACCCCATCTCAAATATGTGATCAACTTCCTCTTTGAAAAATATTATGTGGTCTTAAAAATAACATTAAATAAATTTAAACTCAAATTAGAATTTAAGAGCCAAAAATCAAGAAATGATCTACTTATCCCCCCCCCCCCCCATAAAAGTAGGAATCAAGTTGTGATCTTCAGCCACGGAAAACTGCTACAACTGCATAACCTAACTTGAGCCCCTACCGAGCAAAACAAATATTGTAAAGGTCAAATTCTTTTTATTTTCACCATGTTTTACAACATTTTATTGCAACTCCTACAATGTTGATTGTCGTAACAACTTGACATATTCATTACAATGCATGTAGTAAGTAGTTTAAAGATGAAAGAACATGGATGCAATTTACCGCTAGGAGAGACATGACAAATCAATGATACCCTTCATTCAGATAGTTGAATAGCTATTATGTATTAAATATGACCATAACTCCACATGAAAATCTTAAACATTCAATCTATTGTAGTACATCAATCCAATAAAATACATGCACATTATGTTGTCAGTTATTTTTCTCTACATTAATATATGGTGTTTAAGTACGTGATGGATTGATAGTAAGAATAAGTTGTCTGTTCTAATAAGATTTGATTTTTTACCTCCAAGACCAACAGTAACGCAGAGAACATTTTTCATGAAACTAACCAAAAATAAGCATCCTACACCTAGACATCCAGTAATTCCAACAATATCTCCCTTTACACCAGAAAATTTAACAAAGTCATCTTCTTTCAACACGAAATCTCTGTAAATGCATCAGAACATAATATTTCTCAATTATAGGACGTAACTTAATCACTCAAGATATTCAGGGAACACAAGTCTATATGAAACTATATATACAAAAACTTGTAATATACAAAAACTTATAATAGCTACGAACTTAAATACTCGTCTATACAAAGTTTTTTGGCTATCCCATCCACCTATATCCCTGGCATAAGTTTTAAACTCAGAAATCAACCAATGATAAAAGTGATATAACCACCTCGCACTTTCCATAACTTGAACTTTGGCACATTAGGAATACAAATCATTACTATTGCATAATTTTTTTTACCTCTATGACTGGAGCAATGAGACCTGATAAAAGCTATTCATCTTCCGTAAATTTAAAACTTGCAATAAACCTTGTACACTTTTCTAAACCAGCAATCATTATATCACCACCAAATGAATTCTTCCAAAATAAAACGTAGAACCTGAAAATAATAATCAAACACTTGCAATAATTTGTATAATCGGAAAATAATAAGGCTTCGCCATACAACTAAATGCTCGAAATTAGAACAATATTGAATACTTACACGACTTGTTCATTGTGTTTATCATCTTTCCAGTAAGCATAAGTCATAGTAAACCGATAGGGATCTGTTAAAATAGGTGTGACCAAAAGATTAGTCGGTCCATCAATATTGACATTATCAAAAAAACAATCAGGTATATTTCCAATCATAATTCTTCTCTTTCTCAGATTAGTGCAGTTGAAACTCGCTTTGTTACAAAGAAAGTTGGAAAAGACAAATTAAACATTATCAAATAAAGAAACGAAGAAATATATGTCAGATATATATGAAAACAAACACCAAAAAAGAAACATAAAATTTAATATCCTCTTATATTTCTCAAAGAGAATACATTTCTTCTCCTCTACTGATTTCTTCATAAGCATATGATGTCGCTATATTATAAATCCTAAACGACCTATCAAAACAAAAACAAAAAAAACAAATAAAGAAAAAGGATTATTTACTTGGATAAAATAATAAACAAAGAAAAAATAAGCTCTAACCCACCATAAAGATTTACCTAGGCTTCTCCCCTCTCACTCTCTTAAAATGCAACAACAACAACAATAAAAAAATGGAAAATACTTAGCCCTTCAAATGCTCCAGCTTCTTCATTCCTCTTCGATTTCGCGTACAAATTCGTTAGACTCGAGCACAGGTTGATTTCTTTTCCGTCGTTATTCCTCAAAGTAGATTGTAGAAACTTTTCGTGGTATAATTTGATTGTAGTTTTTTTTTTTTAGAAAAAAGTTGAAGTAATTAGTGAAAGAAGAGGGGAAGTCAGATGGTTTGTTTTAACCGAGGATTTAATGTTTTCCTTGCTATGTAGATTGGGTAATTAATTAAATGACTAAAATAAAAAATTATAATTAAAATGATTTAAAAAGCTCAAAAAATCACAAAAAAGATAAATAAGAATGATGCCTTAGAAGTATGCCACATAAGCAATCCTATATTTCTCTTATATATATATATATATATATATAGATTGGTGTATACATGACTGAAAATCAGTCATATACACCTCTTTTGATCCTCCAACAGAATATTAGCACTCTTTTCCTCGTATATCACCTGTATTTCATGTATATTCACTGTAGATCATTGTATACATCCTTATTTTTTCATGTATTAGTGTCTGTTTGGGATTGCTTATTTCCCAAAGAAAAGCACTTATTTTGAGAAAACAATACTTTTTTTAAAAAAAGAAAAGAAAGGTGTTTGGTAAACTTGTAAAAGTGCTTTTAAAAAGAAGCAGAAGCAATTTTTCTTCTTCTGGAAAGCAAAAAAACAGAAGCAGAAAATTACTTTTTTCATGACTAAAATATCCCTATCACTCTCTGTCTCTCTCTCTCTCTCTCTCTCACACACACACACACACTAATATATATATATATATATATAGAGAGAGAGAGAGAGAGAGAGAGAGAGAGAGATTAACATATCTTAAAGTATGATTTTAATATTTTATACTTCATATTTACATCGTAATTCCTTATTTTAATATGATTTTAATATTTTATACTTCATATTTACATCATAATTTTTTATTTTATTTATGATTTATATATTATTATTTTATTTTCACTCATTTTTTAAAAATAAATTTTAAAAAATCATTGATGATGATCCGAAGAATATATAACTTTTTATTTTTTATTACTAATGATAACAAATGACAAATGAATCACGTTATAAGAATAAATGATATTTTGACAACACGTGTAAATTTTTCTCGAATATTTAATTTTTAAATAAATAATTCATGAAAAGTGACATATTTGTTACCTTATAGTTTACATTTATGAAGAAGGAGATGAGCCTTTTGATATACCTTCAGAAATGTAAGATAGATCTTCTACTAGTATGGAGATATTGCATAATAAAATTAGGGATGAAATCATTCAAAATTTTGTGATGTATGAAGGACTAATTATTTTTGCCGTTAATTTTTTTCTCAAATAATGATTTCATTTATGAAATAATTTTTATATTTAGTTTTGTTTGATATTTTAAAGTGATATTTAAATTATTTAAGTAACATATCATTATTAATATTTTTAATGTATTTATATATATAAATACTGATTGAAAATATTAGAGTACGTGCTTTTTAATTCAATAAAAATAAAATTTTTATTAAAAATATTATAATAGATGTTTAAAATACATTTTCTCTATAAATTGATTTTAGTAGTAAAAGTCTACTGATAGGTGTCCTTTTTGGTCATTTGTATCAAAAAAGCACTTCTTGAAAAAAATTATCCAAACACAATCTATTTATTAAAAGTACTTTTCAAATGTATTTACTAAACACAAATTGGTTTTTTCAAAAGAACTTTTCTGAAAAGCTATTTTATAAAAGTGTTTCTTAAATAAGCAGTTTTGTAATAGCAATTCCAAACGGGCTCTAAGTCCATTTTGGACTTGTAAGAGGCTTGGACACGATAATGCTCGAATGCAGAGGTGATGAAAGAACAAATGGACTCATTTGAGATGGTTCATGCCCACAAAAGATGATAAAAATATCAACTTAGGCTTGGCACATATTCAAATATTAATAGAAATAATTTGACAAAGATCTAAAAAAATGTATGATCATTCTTAATGGCCAACAATAACAAATACTAAAAATAAATTGTGTGCCTAAAAAGAACAAACTCTCAAAACTTCAGAAAAGACGAGAAGGACCATTTGGGTTTATTAATTTCAAGAGGTGTCATAATTTATCCAAAATGGTGGCTTAATATGCATAGATTCTTTTATTCGAACTCAAACATTAAATCAACGAGAAGAACAATATAGTAACAAAAGTCAATTGGCAACGATTGTAAAGTATATCTCCATTGACATCAATATGCTTTTAGTCAAAAATGTGACATAAAACTTAGACAATTAACACAATTCCTAACTCAATATTCCATTTTCATTCTCACTTAGACGTAAGATTCAACTACTCATAACAACAAAATAACAATCTAAAGCCAAAGAGAAAACCAAATGCTATTAACAATATAAAAATGAAATCATTTGGTTTTTCGATTTAGCCTCTAAACAATAATTCAAAAAATAGTGATAACCAATCCAAGGTACTACAACAACAAAATAAATTTTATAGAGGATGACAAGAGAAACGAGCAATTATGATGCTATTCCACAATTAACTACCACAAAATATTATTTTGAGTAAAAAGAAAAACAAAAGCAGAAATCCAAGACTATAATAACAAAATCATATTATTTGAAGTGAAAATTTAAAGCTAACATACGATGTCAAAATGGATTTCAACGAAACTACCATCGAAACTCATGAAATCAAGAACATCAACACGTAAATTCTATTGCCTTTGAAGCCTCTACAACACACAATCCCATCAAAAATACGATAAAATATGGCTATTCCTAAAAGAAGAAGAACAACTAACTAAAAAAAAAGAAAGGCGTGTTTACCATTTACAAGGCAACTCACCGGGACTACGATCTTCATCGGATTTTCCTCGCACCACTAAAGTTCAAAATTAAATTCTCTAGCCGGAATCCTAAGACCAATGGTCTTACAATAATTCAGCTTGATAATTTTAGTGATATCCCTTTCAATTAGGGTTCTCAATTAAATTCATCTCTCTTCTTCCAACCCTTTAAAGAGTGAATAAGAGGAGTTTATACAGAACTCCAAAATCCTAAATTCATGATGAATTGGCGATGTGGGATAAAAAAAATTCAAGGATGTTTTTGGAAATTCATTGGAGAATTTGAAATTCAAGAATGGGATAAGATTTGTTGAGTGAGTTGGAATTATACGATTTTGGTACGAAAAATTTAAAATTCAAAATTGGGATATTTTCTAGTTACTAGTTCGTCGCTATTAGGTCGGGTTGTGCGGTTTTCTCCATTTATTTTTCTAGTGTTTTCATTGTTGGGTTTGTTGGATTGGGGAGAAAAATGGTGATGGGTCGAAGCTGTTTTCGCTAGTTTGGAGACGGGTTGT
Organism: Capsicum annuum; assembly: GCF_002878395.1. NCBI lineage: Eukaryota > Viridiplantae > Streptophyta > Magnoliopsida > Solanales > Solanaceae > Capsicum > Capsicum annuum. The sequence continues at coordinate 27,905,681 of NC_061116.1, read as the reverse complement.
TGAAGTTGTTTAACATTGATGTTGTTTGTCGATGTTGAAGTATTTTAATCGGGTAAGGGGAAGGGATGAGGAAGTTGGGTGGGATCAAGTGAAAATGGGTTAGGGGTGGGTTAGTTTGGGCTGGTATGGAATGGCCCAATTAAAAAAAGGAAAGAGGTGGTTTTGGGTTAAAAAAGGGATTTTGGGGTTATTTATAAAATAACCCCAGTTAATTTAGGATTTAGCCAATTTTATTTAATTTTCAGGCAATTAAAAATCAAATGGCCAATTGCATTGCAATTGTGACCATTTGGTTTTAATAAATTTAATAATTTTGGCTAAATTCAATCACAATCCGATACAAATTAATAACCGGTTTAATCTTAAATTTCTTCATTTGATAAAATCAAACAAATATTTTTCAAATAAATTATTTTTAGAACAAATTATTTTTGGATCAATATTTTACACATTTGAATTAATTTTAGAGACGATCCTTGATCAAAATCAAATTTTTAATAAAATAATTATTTAAGTAATAGAATTATACGATCTCGTATATACTAATATGAGAATATATAATCGCTTCTTAAAATAACAAAATTACCTTAAAAAAATTTGTTTGAATAAAATAATTTTCGTAATTTTATTTAAAATCAAAGAAACTCAAAATTAAACTTAGTCGTGGAGGGAAAAATGAGGTGTCAATAATTGTCCCCTCCCTTTGGATAGGGTGGATGCAAGTAACCCTGGGCAAAGGGAGTTTGACGTCCCTAATTTTTATCCGATCACCACCATCGGGTTTCCTACATATCTTAAGTTGTATGAGAATTCAGGTCACTTGTAGTTTATAAAATGTTAAGCACGATTTTCAAAGATTTCATAAGCTATCTCAATTTTCATATTTTGGTGAAAATGGAAAGCTAAGGAATAAAAGAATTGGGGGAGGTTGGAATACAGTCAAGTTTTTAACATAGAGTCTAGCCAATATATCCTAATGTTTAGGGAATCAGAATGCTTGTAGTTCGACACAATCGATTGAAAAGATAGTCTTTTATTTTAGATGATCTTTGGCTTGGATGAGTGATAAGTCAATTATGTTAAGGAAAAGATGCTTGAAACCTCTTAACCATGAGTGTGGAATCCTTCACATCCATAGGCAAGAGTTTACGTAGACATAATTTTTGAAACTCTGAGTGTGTTATCACCTGAATTTGAAGGAAAGAGAAGGTTACTTCTAGTATGTGTTTAGAAATATCCTGAAAGAAAAATTGAAACCAAAATATCCCAAACTAACCACATGCCTTCTAATAAGTGTGTGGTTTGATGGTGGTGGAAGTCAACCTTCAGTTCGGGTCCAAAGAGTTTGATATTCCTCTTCAAACTATGTCCCAGTTCACTGCTAAGAAAAAGTTCCACATTGTACTGCATCTTTTTTGGAGTCGTCCACACCTGGAGTTTTGATTTGAGAATTTCATCCTTTTGGATGCTCTCGACAACAACGCAAACAAATGATTAGTTGTAAATGTAGCATTACAGGAACGTAAATTGGTGCAAAACTATTTGAATATGATCTGCTGAGATAGTTGATGAACCAATTTACACACCCTGTTCTAAAAATATTATGCCACTTTAAATCGGGTGACAACGTAATATGTACCAGCAAAAGGCAGATGACCTATCTTGAATGTAACATGCCAATTTGAATAGAGTAACGGTCCAACGTGTCACATTGAAATTTGGATGACCTATTTTGAATATAACATGCCACTTTAAATGGAGTGACAGTCTAGCATGTCTCATTGAAAGGCGAACAACATATTTTTGAATGTAGCATACCACTTTGAATGGAGTGACGGTCCAACGTGTCTCATTGAAAGGCGAACGACCTATTTTGAATGTAACATGTCACTTTGAATGGGGTAACGGTCCAATGTGACTCACTGAAAGATGGATGACCTATTTTTGAATGTAATATTTCACTTTAAATAGAGTGACGGTCCAACTTGTCTCATTAAAAGGTAGACAACCTATTTTAAATGTAACATGCAACTTTGAACAGAGTGATGATCCAATGTGTCTCATTGAAAGGCGGGCAACCTATTTTGAATGTAACATGCCACTTTGAACAAAGTGACGATCCAATGTGTCTCATTGAAAATCGGATGACATATTTTGAATATAACATGCCACTTCGAATGGAGTAACAATCCAACGTATTTCATTAAAAGGCGGACGACTTATTTTGAATGTACTATGCCACTTTAAATGGAGTGACGGTCCAACGTGCCTATTAATCACATGCACTAAACTTATTAGTAGCAAATACAACGTAATGGAAAATATGAGAACCTTGCTTTAATATGCCACACTGAAAGAGGTGACGGTCCATGTAATAATGTCACTTTAAAGGAAGTGAAGTTCCATAACATAATAATATGTCACTCTGAAGGAGGTGATGATCCATAACATAATCATATGTCACTTTGAAGGAGGTGATGGTCCATAACATAATAATATGTCACTGAAGGAGCTGGCGGTCCATAACATAATTATATGTCACTATGAAGGAGGTGATGGTCCATAACATACTAATATGTCACTCTAAAGGAGGTGACAATCCATAACAAAATAATATGTCGTTCTGGAGGAGGTGACGGTCCATAACATAATAACAATCTCACTTTGAAGGAGGTGACGATCCATAACATAATAACATGTCATTCTGAAGGAGGTGATGGTCCATAGCATAATAATATGTCACTCTAAAGGAGGTGGTAATCCATAACATAATAATATGACAAGCAGAAGAAGGTGACAATGCATAACATAATAATATGCCACTCTGAAGGAGGTGATGATCCATAACATAATAAATGCTGAAGGAGGTAACAATACATAACATAATAAACTGTCACTCTAAAGGAGATGGTGATTCATAATATGATAATATGTCACGCTGAAGAAAATGGCATTCCATAACATAATAATATGTCTCAAATAAAGTGATGGTCGAATGAATCTTCTTAAAGGATGGTAAACCCAAATATAACAAAATATTTCCTTTTGAAAGAGTGGATGGCCCAAATATAATAAGATGTGTTACCTCAAACAAGTGACAGTTTGGTAGGTCCTCTTGAAAGGATGGATGACTCAAATATAATAACATATGTCCCTTCGAATGTTATAACAATCCAATAGGTTTCTTGGAGGGTAGAAAACCTTGACATATAAGAAAAGATAGAAGTTGATTTGTTGAACTTCATCCTTTGAATCAGAAATCTTTAAAGAAATTGTGCATATCCTAAGCTTCTTGATTGAATCCTCAATCTTTGAAAGGATTGGTTTGTGTTAGTTCTTAGAGGCGGTCTTGCATAATGTCACCTGCATAACTCAAACAACACTTATTAATAACAAAACAATTTATTGTAACTAAGATAAGAGTGTAACAAAAGATAGAGTTTAAAGATAAAGTCGTTTGACTCATTGTGATTTAGAGATAGTGTTTTGAATAATATCTTCGTATCTCAACCGTTATGTCTGATCATTTCCCTACAAAATCAAAAAAAGTGTTAGGGATCATAACGAATTAATAGAAACATAAATCAAGAGGAAAATGGAGAAGAGAAGTTGTCTAGATTATTATGGATGGTGGATTTGATAATGCCCTTTGTCTTGCTTAATGTTGCCAACATTGTAACTTTACTGTTCCTGCATCCAAAGAAAATTCTTAGTTTTGAAAGATTGACTGTGTTGGTTTTTTCTTGCTCTCCTGATGCTTCTTGTTGATCATGGATTTGCAAGTTTGAAGTGTAGTCTCTATGGAATTTTTAAGGATCTCCCTCAAAAATTCTTCCCCAGTTTAGAAACTCTCAAACTTTTTTTTAATTTATGACATCATTTAGTGTGAAATTTTTGAGATCTTCTCAAAAAATTTGCTTGAGTCTTAAATGCAAAATACTTGAGTTCTTTTTGGCATAGAATAGCTCAAAAATTTAGAACTTCTCAAAATTACGCTCTAATTCAGCTTCGGCAACGTCTGATTTTAAAATTTTAACAAATCTCCAATTCATGTGAAATTGTTTAGATTTTCTCAAAAATTTATATCCCAGTTACATGCTTCAACGTCATCTTTATGTAACTTTTAGGAAGATCCTCCTAAAGAATTTTTTAGATCCTCTCAAAAATTCTGCCTCAGTTTCTATTAAAATCTCATAGGTACTATGATCGAGTCATTGAGATGCCTATGTGTCCCATTTAGATAAGAATCATATCAAACATAATTTCAATATAAAATGAAAATATAAAATTTCTAAAGGGGTTGACCGAAGCCGACATAGACCGCCTACGTTTCCCATTCTTGGGAATTTAGGTCAAACGTAGTTCATATAACTAAAAAGTGTGATTACAAGAAAATCAAAATATAAAGTATGATTATAAGGAAATAAAGTAACAAAGTGTCACTACAAGAAAAAACAAGAAAAGAAAATAATAACTTCAGCATGCAAGATAGAAGGATGTCAAAAGTACTCCTTTGAGGCAACTTCATTCTTCTTCTCGATTGATGATGTCAGTGATTACTTTTCTTTTAGTCTTTGTGAAGCGGGCAAGTTTGATTACAAACATAAATCAGCCTCTCTCTAAAAGGAAAGAAACAGTAAAAAATTTAGTTCATGAATTATAATAGTTGACCAAAGTAATATACAAGACAAATCAAGCGAACAGTCAAAGCAAAATAATGAAGTACTTTAGCACATAAATAATTTTTTAACGCGTCCTAGCATACATGGGAACTTTCAAGCCAAAGATAATCCAAGCGTTTGAAGGATATGTGTGTCGTTTGTAAGACGTTTCATTGCCTCCAAAATATTATACAACTTTATGAATAAATCAAATGGGGATACAGAATGAGAGAAAAGGGAAATACATGATATCAATCTCACCCAGGGGAGCAAATCTAAACTAAAATTCCTTGGGAGTCCTTCGATCTTGAACTTCTTGAAACGTCTGAATATCCTTCTTATAAAGATCTTCTTTTGATTAAAAGAAACTATCTAAATAAAACTCTCAAACCCAAAGGATAGTGGTCCATACTATTTGACATTATATCCTTCAATTTAACATATAAGGGACGATCTTCTATTTTGACTCGTGATCAATAGACACAAGTAGGTTCTCTAATGGGCCCAATACCCCCTCGGGTATTGGGTTATTCTAGGCTCATACCTAAAATAGGTTTTGATTTCATTTTATCCTAAGTATCTAAATTGGGCTTCGACCAGGTTCCTAAGTGGACAACTTGGGTTTGAAAATATAAATAGCTATCGGACACCTAATGTTGCAATAAACTGTCGTATTTCTAATACTTAATTTAAAATTAAACAATAGGGACCGGGACATCCGCGAAACCCCAAAACAGTTTAACAATGAAGATGTGGAAGTATGCCATTAATGCAATAGTTAATAATTGCTAAAATTTAAACACATAATTGCAAAAGTAACAATTAATACAAAAATTATCCAAACACATAAAATCCTTATGGTTAGAACCTAGATGAATCTCCAGTAGAGTCACCATTCTGTTACGGCCCATTTTCGAAACTAGTCAAAAACTTTCCATAACTTCTTGGCAAAAATAAAAGAGAGATGTATATTTGATTTATTTTGAAAAATAATTTAGAGTCACCACTTAATTTTAGGAAAATTAAGAAACCATTTAAAAGGGTGATTTTGAAAGAAAACCTTTTAAAAATAACTAGAGTCTAGGTAAGGGTTCAAGTAAGTTCGAAAAAAGGTGTTAGACACTTTCAAAAATTCACAAAGTGTGGTTCCCGGTGGATTGAACTTATTTGACTAATTATGAAAAAATTTTAACTTGCAAAAATCTTGAATTCATTTGAAAATCTAATCTCGAGTAAATAGAATTTATTTGCTACTAAACGATTTAATTTATTCTAAGTAATAAAATAAATTAAGCATCAACGTTTTAAAATAATTCTAAATTTAACAAATTTGGGAGAACGACAAAAATATCACTTCCGTGTAAAATAATGCCACTGAATTTGAAATCACTCTTTTTAGCCTTTTTAACCTTTTTGGCTTGACAACAAGTCTTTTACCTTTTCGGTTGTTCCTTTTGTTTCTTTGCTTTTTAAAAAAAAAAATAATAAATTTATTGAATTATCTTTTAAAACAAAAATCACTAGTCCTTTTCATATTTTTTTTTTCCTTTTCACAACTCTTTTTTTAAAAGAAAAAAACGCTTTCTGTCACTAATTTACTTTTTCTTCCTCCTTTATTTGAAAGAACGGTTGATTTTTTTTTAAAATTCTATCAAAACAAAAATTAATAAATAATTGGATTATTATTGTATAAAAGACTTTTTTTTCAAATACATATTTGATATCAAATACATAAATACATATTTTATACAAATAATGGTACAACTTATATACACATTTTAACAATAATTGAATAGTTTCTATACACATTCTATACACTATTTAGGTAAAATAATTATTTAGATACAAAATTCATACACTATTTATGCAGTTTATGTACATCCTATAGATATAAATATTCTATACAACAACGATACAAATTCTATACAGATCATATATCGAAAATATATTCTATATAATACAGTTTTTATACACATCATATACAAACCTTAAATATACAGTTTTTGTACAGTTTGTATACACATCATATACAAACCTTCATTTCTTTGAAATCTCCACAGATAATCAATCCTATGCATCCTCGAATCATAAAACACATTTTTTTTTCAAAAATAATCCATTTCCTTCAAATTTCTTAGTCATATACCTATCCACTATTAGTTTTGCTTCAACACAATAGCCCTTTTCTTCCATCCCGATCAACCTCTAGATTTTGCATATTTTTTCTTCTTTCATTCCTCTATCTCATTTTTCATTCACCCACATAATTCACAAACTCAATTCAATTTAGATAACCTAAATAGAAAATTAAGAATTAGGAGAAAAAAATATGAGTTTTGTTGGGTTCTTAATAGAAAAAATTAAAAACTAGAAGAAAAGAGAGATGAGTTTTGTTGGGTTCTTAACTATCACAGATTGGAGAAAGAAGAGAAATAAGAAAGAATAATGGTTATGGAATTAGAAAAAATGATCAAAATCATCGTCATTCACAGGGAAATTAGGATCAAAGGTAACACCTTTACTAGCCAATTTTGAATCCATAGAAGTTTTTTCCTTTAATTTCATCACAACTAACTTCGAATCAACTGATTAAAATTAAAAAAGAAAAAGGACTATTTCGAATGAGAAATCAAAGAAGAGTCACAAAACCCTATTCGGAAACTGACTTCAAAAAGGAAAGTGTACTTAGAAGTTGGTCTTTGTTTTGGACAAAGGACAAACTTTTTTGCCTTTTAGCCTCAGCTAAAACAATAGAATAAATGGGTCTTATTAGACAAATGGCTAATAAATGGTATTTTAAAAGCCTGAAGTGCTATTTTTGTTCAAAACGTGAAAGTTGGGCTATTTTTTAAAAAAAAAGGGCTACACAATGTCCTTTTCACCCAAATTTATCCAAGTTAAGACTTTAGGCTAAATAATTAACCCAACTTTTTAAATATGGAATTGAGTCATTAACAACTATAAAAAGAATTTCAAGTTATTTAAAAAATTAAGTTTGCGTTAAAAATATAAGATAACCAAATAAGACGAATGATTTCAACATAAATGTGTTCCCCGAGGATTCATCTAGATTAATTTAAATTAAATTATAAATAAATAAACAAATCAATTACAAAAAAATAAAGGGAGAAAGGATGAACTTTGGGCCCCTTCCTAGACCATTTCAAATCAAGCCTTCCCTTTGGGCCTATTTTTTAAGCTTTTTCAGCCCTTTTCAGCTATGTATATCAGTTGTATATCACATCTTAATTTCTTCACATTTTATGTATAATTGGTGTATACATGACTGAAAATAAGTCTTATACACCTCCTTTGATCCTCCAGATGAATATTAGCATTACTTTCCTCATATATCACCTGTATGTTATGTATACTCATTGTATATCACTATATACAACCTGTTTCTTCATGTATTAGTCCATTTAGGACTTGTAAGAGGCTTGGACACGATAATGCTCAAATGAAGAGGTGATGAGAGAACAAATGGAATCATTTGAGATAGTTCATGCCCACAAAAGATGATAAAAATTAGTACCTAATCAACTTAGGCTTGGCACATATTCAAATATTAATAGAAATAATTTGACAAAGATCCAAAAAAATGTATGATCATTCTTAATGGCCAACAATAACAAATACTAAAAATAAATTGTGTGCCTAAAAAGAACAAACTCTCAAAACTTCAGGAAAGACGAGAAGGACCATTTGAATTTATTAATTTCAAGAGGTGTCATAATTTATCCAAAATAGTGGCTTAATATGCATAGATTCTATTATTCGAACTCAAACATTAAATCAACGAGAAGAACAATATTGTAACAAAAGTCAATTGGAAATGATTGTACAGTATATCTCCATTGACATCAACATGCTTTTAGTCAAAAATGTGACATAAAACTTAGACAATTAACACAATTCCTAACTCAATATTCCATTTTCATTCTCACTTAGACGTAAGATTGAACTACTCATAACAACAAAATAACAATCTAAAGCCAAAGAGAAAACCAAATGCTATCAACAATATAAAAATGAAACCATTTGGTCTTTGGACTTAGCCTCTAAATAACAATTCAACAAATCATGATAATCAATCCAAGGTACTATAACAACTACTACAACAACAAAATAAATTTTATAGAGGATGACGGGAGAAACGAGCAATTATGATACTAATTCCACCATTAACTACCACAAAATATTATTTGGAGTAAAAAATAAAAACAAAAGAAGAATTCCAAGACTACAATATCAAAATCATATTATTCAAAGTGAAAATTTAAAGCTAACATACGACGTCAAAATGGATTTCAACGAAACTACCACCAAAACTCATGAAGTCAAGAACATCAACACGTAAATCCTATGGCATTCTAAACCTATACAACACACAATCCACCATAAATACGATAATAAAATCGTTATTCCTAAAAGAAGAAGAACAAACTAAAGAAAAGAGAAAGGTGTGTTTAGCTTTTATGGAGCAACTCACCTGACTACGAGCTTCATCGGATTTTCCTCGCACCACCGATGTTTAAAAATTAAATTCTCTAGCCAAAATCCTAAGCACAACAGTCGTACAAGGATTCAACCCGAGAATTTTAGAAAAATCCCTTTCAATTGGGGTTCTCAGCAAAATTCATCCCTCTTTCTCCAACCCTTTGAAAAGTGAATAGGAGGGGTTTATATAGAATCCCAAATCCTAAATTCATGATTAATTAACGATGTGGATAGACAAATTCAAGGGTGCTTTTAGAAATTCATTGGAGAATTTTGAATCCAAGAGTGGGATAAGTTTTGTTGAGTGAGCTGGAATTGTACTATTTTGGTATGAAAATTTGAAATTTGAAATTAGGATGTTTTTAGGTTACTGGTTCTCCACTATTGGGTTGGGTTGTACGGGTTTCCCCATTGATTTTGCAGGTATATTCATTGTTGGGTTTGTCGAGTTGGGGAGAAAAAATGTGATGAGTCGGAGCTATTTTCACTAGTTTGGAGATGGGTTGTTGAAGTTGTTTGTCGATGTTGGAGTGTTTTAATCGGGTAAGGGGAAGGGATGAGGGAGTTGGGATGGGTTAAGTGAAAATGGGTTGGGGCGGTAGTTGGTTTGGGCTGGTGTGGAATGGTCCAATTAAAAAAAAGGAAAGAGGTTATTTTGGGTTAAAAGGGGATTTTGGAGTTATTTAAAAAATAACCCCAATTAATTTAGAATTTAGCCAATTTTATTTAATTTTCAGCCAAATTAAAAAAAGGACTGTCAAATTGCATTGTAATTGTGATCGTTTTAAGTTCAATTATGGTCAAATTTAATAATTTTAGCTAAATTCAATTGTAATCCGATACGAATTAATAACCGATTTAATCTCAAGTTTATTGATTTAATAAAATCAAAAAAATATTTTTCAAATAAATTATTTTTGAGAACAAATTATTTTTTGATCAACATTTTACCCATTTGAATTAATTTTAGAGATGACCCTTGATTAAAATTAAATTTCTAAAAAAAATTATTTAAGTAACAAAATTATACAACTGCGTATATACAAATATGAGAATATATAATCACTACTTAAAATGACTAAATTACCTTGAAAAGTTTTTATTTGAATAAAATAAATATTGTAATTTTATTTAAAATCAAAGAAACTCAAAATTAAAGTAAGTCATGGAGGACAAAAATTAAGTGTGTATATAAATATATATATATATATATATATATGTATATATATATATGTATGTATGTATATATATATATATATATGTATGTATGTATGTATGCATGTATGTATGTACTGTGAGGGTATGTCTGTATGTATGAATAAAGGATTAAAGCAGACATGAGTGATACTATAACACTATATAGATATGCTATGATGGTATCACGGAGGTCCCACTAAGATTGAAGCTTACATCAATAATACCACGATAGTATATACTTTATAGATTGAAACAAACCTCAATGATACCATGTCAGTATATATATATAATATGATGGTATCATGAAGGTCTAATGAAGAATTAATGTGGACATCATTGATACCATGACGGTAAAGAAATATGCTATGAAGGTATATGGATGTATCCCACCAAGATTGAAGTATACATTAATAATACCATGATAATATATAAAGATGGAATACATATACAGGCCCCTGAAATATTTTACTTTTCCCGTATAGGCACCTCAATTAATAAAGGTACCTATTGAACCATTTACTCCTTAAGAAATGATTTCAATTGAGCCCAATTCTCTGAAGTGGCAGTTTGGTGTACTCACGTCTGGGAGGCGCGTAAAATATCATAGAACCAGCTTATATGGCACCCAAGGATCTCCCTTTTTTATACCCAATTTCTTTTAAAAAAAAACTAATTCCCACTTTCTTCCTCTTTTTATACTCAATTTTCCACCATTTTTGTCTCCTAAATTCTCCTTGTCCTCTTAAATTCCTTTTCAGGCTTTTCTCTTGCTCCGCTTAAACTTCCTACTCTTATTAATTTCTTCTTCTTACTCGTTTTTAGTAGTAATGTCTAATTCATCTTTTTCATTGTCTTCATCTTCTTCAATTCCAAAAGGAGTATGTTTCTGTGGGGTGAAACCTAAAATTAAGACCTCGTGGACACAACTTAACACTGGTCGGAGATTCTTTTGCTACAAAACTTTAAAGGTATTCATCTTTTGCTGCTTCATTGGACGAAATGCTATTACTTCGATTAGTGAATGCAATTTTTTAGTTTAATTTGTTCTTTAAACCTGTAGGTGAGAGGTGGATGCAATTACTTTGATTGGTATGATGATGAAATGCCTCCTCAAGCAAAGAGGGTGATCTGGGGTTTATTGAAAAAAGTCAAATCATTTGAAGAAGAAAGAAATCGATCAAGAAAATTTAAAGTGATATGCGTTGGGGCGATAGTGATTTTGGCTACATGGAATTTCTTTAAGAAATGTTCTTAGATTTTGGCAAATATTGGCTTAGGTTCCTTATATATGGGACTCTTTTAATTTGGCTAATTCTGAAATATATTAGTTGTATTAGGACTGTTTTGCTTTGGCTTTCCTGTTGTAGTAGGATTGTTGTGTATGAAACAATTAAGAAGGAATGAAGATAAGTTGTGAATTGTTACTCTCTTACTATGTTTTGATTTTGCTTTATTGTTGTAATTGGTTTAGTTAGAGTACTGTACTCTATTTTTTTAGAGTTCAAATGATTCATTTAAATGATTCAAAGCTGTCAAATGTTTAACACAAAAGAAACCACCATTCAATAATTATATAAAGAACAAGTGCAACTGATCGATATTTTACACACAATAATCTACCATTCAACTGCTCAAAATGAGCTCCAACCATACATCAAATGTTCATCTAAAACTATGTAAATAGACCACCAAAAATAGTTTAGAATCTTCAAAAACCCCAACAAAATACCAAAGTAGCCATACAACTAATCACCAAAATATACATTGTACTAAAAACACAATTAATTCAACAACTTCATATTCCTCTTGGTGCACTAGAACTTTCAAGTTGGCTTCTTTTTTTTACTGACTCATACTCTACAATTGAGAAGTTGTAACAGCATTGTTTCCCTTCCACTTCATTCCTCAAGGCTTATAACCAATATCAATATTTGTTTGAGTTGCATCTTTGTAAACACCCAGAGTGACAACTGTTTCATATCTAGTTCCAGGCTGCATAAAATGAAGTAAAATTAGATTTGTCAAAAGATAATTAAAAATTACATGAATTGAAGTTGTAATTCACACTTATATTTAATGTTTTACTGCCACTTATTTGATCAGTGTAGATACCAAAACCTATTGTCTTAGACCTCTTTTGTCCTACTGATGATGTTGATGCTCCAATGGTCCTTTTTTCCCCAAGTTGCTGATCAGATACACTTTCTTTTCCTCTACCTCTGCCAGTGCCTCTTCCAGATCCTTTTCCTTTGCCAGCTCCCCTACCTTTGTCAGTGCTTCTACCTCTACCTCTACCTCTTCCAGCTGGCTACACTCTTATAACTGTTGAGGTATCAATACACATAGAACTGCTGAAGCTTGGTTGTTGGCTGAAACTTTATGGTATGCTAAAGCTTGGTGGTTAGCTGAAGCTTGGTGGCCAGGTAGAGCTTGGTGGCTGGCTGAAGCTTGGTGGACTGGTAGAGCTTGGTGGCTGGCTGAAGCTTGGTGGCCTGCTAGAGCTTGGTGGCTGGCTGAAGCTTGGTGGCCTGCTAGAACTTGCTGCCTGGCTAGAGCTTCCAGGTTTTCCCATTCCATCCTAACAATAAAGGATATTAAATATATATTATAAATATCAAAATTTAATTATTGATTTAAAAGATATGAGTGCATTACCTGAGCTTTACAGAGAGTTCTATTATGACCAATTTGATGACATTTGGAGCAAGAAATTTTCAGTCATTTCCTGAATAACTTCCCATACTTCTTCTTAGGCTCATTCTTCCCTTTTTTTTCTATTCTTTCCTGGTCTGCCAGGCATTGGTCTAGGCTCAGGAGGATCAATCACTACATCACTTGTGTTAGGCCACATTTTCATATTAGGTATTGGCTGAAGAAAGTAGTCATAAGTCTTCAAGAATGTATCTTTCTTATACCACTCTTCCACATAAAATTCAGGCTCTATACCTTTATGCTGATAAGTCAATACAGCATGTTGACATGGCATGCCTCTTAATTGCCAGCTTCTACAAGTGCAAGTCCTTGCCCTAATATCAACTATATGCCTATAAAGACCATCTAAAATTTCATACCCAATTTGTCCATTGAACCTAACTGTGCAATTTCTATCCATATCTTTGTTTTCTTCAAGTACTAGCAGAGCCATATGAGAGATGTTTGAAATCCAGGTATCAACAAACTTCCCCATTTTAATATTTCTATCTATTATTCTGTGTCTAATCTTCTCTAACATACTGATTATAGATTTATGTCTAGAAACTAAAATCCATGAATTAAAAGTCTTACACATATTATTCTCAGCAATGTCAATATGCCCTGCACCATGATTTTTTTCATAATGTAATAAGTCCTCACAAATATCCTTACTAAGTTGACTGAGTTTTCCCATCTCATCCAAAAACTTCACTTCAAAACTGGATTTAGCACACCTCCAAAATTGTTTTCTTCTTTGTTCTCCTCTCCAGATCTGATGCCAATTGGACCAGATGTGTCTTGCACACCACCTTATTTCACAATCTGGTAGCAACTCAAGTATAGTAGGTACAAGACCCTACATCAGCATAATATAAAATCAAAATATAAAATATATGAACATAGACTGCATAGTAAATAAATAGAATACATCAAAATTAAAGTTTAGAAAGTAGGCTAACCTTTTGCATATCTGACATGACAGTCAGTCCATGTCTAGTGCCTAAGTTCAAATCTTGAATCAAGTGGTTAATGAAGAAACTCCAGCTATGTTTTGTCTCTTGATCAACCACTGCCCAGGCTATTGGATACATTTGATTTCCATTTCTCCCAACTGCAACTAACAATTCACCCTTGTAAGAACCTTTCAAAAAACAACCATCTAACCCAATAATTTTTCTGCACCCTACCAACCAACCTCTATTTAATGCATCAAAGCACAAATAAAATAAACAAATAGATTTTTTTCAGGTTGAGACTCTTTATCTATCCCACCCAATAAGAACTGCCAGGATTAGTATATTTTATCATGTCTTCATAGTCACACAACCTTGAAAATTCCATCTTCCAATCACCCAAGAATTCTTTAATGATTCTATATTTTGCCCTGCTACAAATAGTTTTTCCCACATACAAACCCAATTTTTTCTCACCAATTTCTGAATTTCCCACAGTTTTATATAAGGTTGTAAAGTTATTTCATCCTTGAACTTACTTGCAATAAACTTAGATGTGCCCAACCTATTTTTTGTAGTAGTAGTGCATACATGTACAGGATAGTAGTGCTTGGCAACAAAGTCACCAGAATGCTTATCAATACTAGCAAACAACAACCATTTACATTTTTTGTCCTTACGCCTAACTCTAACTCTATGTTTCTCATTAGGCTTAAGCTTCAATCTAACTTTGTATTCAACAGCATACTCATCCACAATCTTTCTAAATTGCTTAGCATTTTCAAATATCATACCAAACTCAAATATAGCCATAACACAATCAGGATCAAATCTTATCTTTTTACTTTTCCTTATTGCTAGTGAATCCACACCCTTGACAGCTTCAGGTTCCAGTCCATCAGCACTGTCATCACTATCAACTTCTGAGCTATCTATATACTCCTCATATCCCCCTAATCTTCTACTATATCTAGCAGCCTTATTTCTTCCAATATCTTCAAATCTCCTATCAACACCTGCTGATCCAAGTTTTATTTCTTCATTTTGGACAGGTTTTTTTTATTTCACGCAGTTTCTCCTTTCATCTCTAAGAGTTATTAACTCTTCATCAACCTCAGAATCATCATCTTCTGGTATATTAAAATCTTCAGAATCAGCACTACTATCAAGATCTATTTCAGCCCCTTCTAGATCTGAGAGTTCATCTGCATCTATTTCAGCCCCTTCTAGATCTGAGAGTTCATCTATACCAGATTCTATATCTATGTTGTCAGTTTGGGTAGGTTCCTCATGTAACCCTTCAACATTAATATCATGAACTGTTGATATGTTCTCACACATATTACTATTTTCACCAACCACATTACTACTTTGATCACCTACTGTACCACAAAGAAAACCAGATGGGAACCCATCTTCTACTACTTCTAACTCATCCACAACATGGTTCACATACAAGTCTAAAAAGTCCCAATCTTTTAGGTCTTCAACAAGACTTACCAAAGTCAAATCATTTCCTACTTCAATAAAGACTTTCTTTTTAGGGTCTTTAAAGTAGAACCCACCAACAGTCATATACCCAAATTCTTTAGTATAATAAAGCAACTCGAATATAGAAAAGTAATCCTTGTCCATACTTATATATTCCACCTCACTTTCTTTTATGTAGCGTGAACCATATTTTTCATTAGAAATAAACTTGCCACCGTGGTGAAAACGAGTTGTAATAATAATATTAGCCATCAGATTCCTAAAACAAAACCCCAAAAATACCTTACAAGTTATGAATAGTAAAAACCCTAGCTTTTTTCAGATATTTCAAACTACCATTATTAACGTAACATACTAACAAAGAACTAATAAACCATTTAGAACTACAATACATGATAAAAATGTGACAATATTGACATTTGAAACATACCTGAGAGTGATTCAAACACAAAACAGCAAAAATTCTTGAGATCCAACTCCAGATTCTTTGTAACCAGTAAAGAAATGTTGAAATCAGTGTCAAACTTAAACTAATCACTCAAAAACACTATGCAACTCTTCATTATACAACAGACGAAGCATAAATTAGTAGTATTAGGAATGAAATCGCGATTTTAGGGTTTCTGATAGATTTGGGAATGGGTATGAGGGATTTGACATTATAGGGGGGGGGATGGAGTGGAAATTATATTGTATTAATTAAAAGAAAAAGTGAGGTGTAAAATATAATTGGTTATAATTGGTCAAAATTTACACGTAGGCGGCAACTATATACACGCGCTTAACACGTTAAAAAAAGGCTTTAAAAAGGTGCCACGTCGGACAATTGGACTCAATTGAAACCATTTATGAAGTGGTAAGGCGTTCAATAGGTATCTGTATTAGTTGAGGTGTCTATACGGGAAAAGTGAAATAGTTAAGGGGCTTGTATATGTATTTAGCCATATATAAATATACTTTGATGGTATCATAGAGGTCTCACTGAAGGATTGAAGCAGACATCAATAATACCATGTCAACATACATATACTATGATAGTATCATGGAGGTCTGACTGAAGAATTGAAGGAGACATTAATGATACCATGACAGTATATAGATATACTATGATGGTATCATTGCGGACAGAAGCAAATAAAAAAATCAAATAAAATTACAAAAAAAAAAAGAAATAAATTTAAAAAAAAAACTAAAAATATGAATTTAGCTTGTGGTGAAAAAATAAAGAGTATTATGATTTGAGAAAAAAATGAATGAAAAAATGAGGAAAAATAAAGAATAAATAAATAGACAAAAAAATGAAAGTAAAGGAACAAGAAATAAGAAAATATTTAAAATAAAAAATGCAAAAGTAAAAGGAACCAATAAAGCAAAAGAGAAAACGAAAAAAACGAACAAAAAAGAAGTACAGAAAAATAATTTTAAAAAATGATGATGAAATTAAGAAATTGAAAAACAAGGAGAAAATTAAAAAAAAGTTCAAAAATAAAAGGAATCAATAGAGAAAAAAAGAAAAACAGAAAACAAACAAGTAGAAAAAATAAACGAATAAGAAAATAAATGAGAAAAAAAGAAAGAAAAAAAGAAGAAAAAGAAGTATATTAAATTAACATTGAGTGTGACTTAGATTATTGTGTAGAAACAAAAACAAAAAAAAATAATATTATGAAAAAACTAAATGAACGAAGGAGCTTAAAAGAAAAAGGAAAAAAGAAAAGAATAAAAAAATGTTATAAAATAAAATAACAGAGTAGAATAAATAAGAAACGGATACTGAAACTTTTGTTATTTTCTTATTTACTTAAAACGGAGGCAAATGGTTGTTTTTATATGCAACATCGCCACCACTTCTACCAGTAGAAAATATTAATGTATAAATTGGTAATTCAAATTGAAAAAAGAAGCATTTGAAAATCTCGACATTAATATTTTTCCATCGAATAATTTCTTAGTACTCCCCCTTGATTATCTAGATAATGTGTCTCTAGATAATACAAAATAAAAGGAAAACTCTAATGCATATCTTGTAATATATATTTTTTAACTGTCTCATTAAAAGCTTTATCAAGGAAATTCCAATGGAACAAAATCTTAATTAAGAAAAAAGAAGTGCAGTGTGCATTTACTCACCTGATTAAAACATCACTTAACATCTCAAAGATGTCGCATTCCAATCTTGTATATCTTATCAAATGTTGAAGTAGACAATCCTTTGGTGAACTTGGTGAACAAGTTTGTTAAATTTTCACTTGAACGAATCCATCATACGTTGATATCACCATTCTTTTGGAGCTCATGTGTGTAGAAAAATTTTGGCGAAATGCACTTTGTTCTATCTCCTTTATGAATCCACCCTTTAGTTGCATTGTGCATGTTACATTATCTTCATATAAAATCGTGGATATTGTTTTACATTCCAAATCACATTTTTCTTGAATGATATGTATCATGGATCTCAACCACCCACATTCTCGATTTGCTTCATGAATAGTTATTATGTCAGAATGATTTGATGAAGCGGTCATGATAGACTTCTTTATAAATCTCTAAGATATGGTTGTACTCCCACATACACATAGCACTATTTGAGACCGATCTTTATATGGATCAAATAAATATCCTACATCAGCATAACCAACCAGATCGAGATTGTAATCTTTAGAATAAAATAAGTCCATATCGACAGTCCCTTTTAAATACCGCAATATGTGTTTGATTCTATTTCAATGCCTCCTAGTAGAAGCAGAACTATACTTTGCTAACAAATTAACAGAAAAGGCCATATCAGGTATTGTAGAGTTTGCAAAATACATTAGTGCATCGATTGTACAAAGATATGATACTTCGAGACCATGAATTTCCGCGTTCTTTTCTTGAGGTCTAACAACGCTCAACTCACTCTCATGATTGAGGGGTGATGCGGTCGTTGTCAAGTAACCCAATGTAAATTGGGGTTTAATCTCAAGGGGTGAATGCTATAGACTTCAAACCTATGGGTGCTCAAGTTACTATAAGGTTATCCGAAATGCTAATGAAAACAACACATATAAACAAATGGGGAAATTGTTTGAAAACTTTTCATACAAAATTCAACAAGTAGGCGGTAAATGCTATCTTAGGCTTGAACTCAAGGTTTGGAGAGAACTTGGAATTACGTATCCTTAGAGGTAAAGCATGTGGGATTTGTTGGTTTATTATGGAATTTAGTTTTTAATTAACGGATAGGCTAGGTCAAAGATCATTGAGGTCAATCTATCAATAAAACTCCAACGATTTTACCCATTGGCTCTTTTGAGCACCTAACAAGTGTGGAGTTTATATAACCACCCAAAACCTCACCAAGCATCCCTATTTCTAGGATGATGCTCTTGACATGATTTACACTCCCTAAACACTTATTTCTAAGATTGCAAAAGATAGTGAACCATAGGCTTAGTTGTTCACCATTACTTTGTCCCCCGATAACCCTCTTTCGAGGATGTTATGGGTTACCTAATATTCACCTAAATTCCTCTTTCAAGGATAACAAAGGGTCTCTAGATCTTGGAGCTTTCACTTATCAAACGCATTAGGAGATTTGGAGTTTTCACCCATCAAATTTCAACACATAAGCTCAAGCAATGGTGAAATCCATACTCAATAACTAAAATCCATGCAAACACAACAATACCCACACACAATCATACTCTAGTTCAACATAATCCCAAGACTAAATTATTTAGTTACTCATGAAGAAAGTAAAGAGAAATATACCATGTGGTTCATCAAAAGCATCCATTCTTCACAAATCAACTAAGAAACTTTAGTCTCCAAAGTTACTTACAACTTGCCCAAATTAGGGTTTCAAGCTTCAAATTCAAAACTATCTTAAGAGGTAAGCCATCCATTAAAGAGAAAAGATTTTTCCAGTATATGGTCTTGGGTTCATCTAGAAGAAATTAGAAAATTTCCCAGGTCCATACTCCCGCATGACCATGATAGCGTGAGGTTGTTTGCAATCGCGGCAAATGCGACCGTGCTTGTTGACCGAGATTGTGCTCTGATGATCATCTTGAGTAAATGTGACTGTGGTCTTAGCTGCAACTGTGGTACCTGAGGTTCACCAGTTACAGGTCTTCTATTGCACTCTTTTTCTCCCTTTGGATCATTTTTAGGCTCCAATCCACATCTTTTTATCTTTTCATCCCTATATCTACAAAAAGAGGATACTAGCACAGTTAAATCCTGAGAATGTCTCATTTTCAAACACAAAACATGGTAATGTTCATGCAAAATAAGTGTGAATGAGTGGTAGGATTACCACTTATCAACATCCCCAACTTAGACTCTTGCTTGCTTTCAAGCATCACTACCTTTTTCCATGAAACAATCTCCATACATGCCTGCATCTATATTCTCAATGATCATGAAGACTCCAACTTGGTTGCCACCATAAAAAACTTTTCACACATGGACAGAAGAATTTTAACGACACCCCTCATCATAAAATGGAGTGACGAAGGCTACAATAAACTTTAGGGAGCAACTATGTCACAACTATCGATACTCTAAAAATGACTCGCATGTTTGACTACAATCATGTTATACCTCCGCTTAACTCATTATGCGGAAGATGACAAAATCACCCACCTCAACTAGTCCACATGCCTTCTTACAAGAAATAAAGGTTCACACACCTAGTTACCAATTATACAACAAGGAAATTTAAGTATAATCAACAAGTATCATACCATAGGCTTGCCCTTATTTTTCAATCACCACTATAATGACCACACTTGGTTCGAAATCAGAAAGGAATTTTTGAGATTGTAATGAAGATTTATGGTAGGGTAGGATAGCAATTTAGGACAATAAGGTTTTACCCTCCTTGAACTTGTACATCATATACCCATCACTTTTTTATTATTGAGCCACTTCTTTGTCTTTTGTTGCTTTACCCACTTTGTCTCTTTTGCTTTACCCAAAGTCTTTCACCTCTTTTACTCACTTCTTATGCTTTCCTTAAGTTTTATGCAACTCATTCTTTCGCTGGATTATCTTTTCCTTCAAAGCAAAATGCTACTTTCTAGATTTGAAGGTTCTTTTTATTTTTATAACTTCGTGGAGCACTACACTTCCTTTCTCTTACCATCACCCTCAATTTAGGATTTTAGCCTCAATTTGCATTTAAGTTTAAAGAGGATAGGGTTCAAGAGAGTGTAAGCAGAAAGGTCACAACTTATAATATAGTTGCCAAAGAAAAGTCCAAAGGCTCAAAGAGGGTGACTAGGGATAATTCCTATGTATTGGTAGGCTTTTTAGGCTAAAGTAGGCTTCTAAAATCACAAAATAGCCTGAGATCATTTTCCCAACATAAAACAATCAATAATTAGCTTTGAATGACTAATGGGGTAAGTTCTAGATGGTACAAGTATACATGAGACGTAAACAAGTAAGCTCACACACACGACATGCAAAATATTTTTAAGGGGGGTCATTTGTTCTACTAGCTCAAGACAAGGATGAAATATTCCCTACTTTTCCGTAGTCAATTTACGGAGTGATAAAAAAGGGATAATGTTGTTATAAAGTTGCTCACGTCCATGCCTTCATTTTTTTGCAAAATTTTTTGGACGGAGAGGGTTGTTTCCTTTCGTACCCGAAGCACGCATAATTTGATAATTATGGAAACAACCCAAGATATCGTCTTACATTGCAAACTATAGTATGGCCAAACTTCCATGTGGTTACTAAGGCTTCGTCAATGGGTGTAAATGCGAATCCTAATTATCGATGCCACAGGTACTCAAACTTCCCTTGCATCCTTGGTTGAAAACCCAATCACAAATCGACCATTAAAATTGAAATAAAATAAAAACTCAAGAACAAAGTACTTACCGCTAAAGTGTCTGAATATTACAGCCCAAATAAAACTAAGGATCATCTAAAAGAGCAGAAGAGTATGCAGGCATATCAACAATACAATCCCAAATCAAATGAATAGGGAATCAATGAATTGGGGAACACCCCTAATTGAACAGGTAGCAGTACCCCTACTACATAAACAATCAATGACAACAAAGACATAAGGGTGCTCCCTGAAACCCCATCAACGATTGCTATCATTCATAATTTAAGCATTATTATTAGTCTCCTCAAGATCGTGCCATTCCTGCATGTAAAAAATTCAACAAGAGTGAGAGAAAATTTGGGAGACAGTCAATGTATCAATTAGCTATGGGAGTCGCGATCGCGGGTTGGTCGACCGCGATCGCAGACATGCAAACTACTGCGATCGCATTTAGTGACCACGATTATGGTAACTAAGAGAAGGTTTATTCCCCTATTTTCCCTTGTTCATATTTCCTTCTTATCCTAAAAACTCTATAGTGTCACAACATGCATGAGTTATTTAAGTGGAAACTAAGAAAAGATGATAAAAAAGAGATGAGCCATCCACGTGGCAATTGTGGGTTGCCTCCCACACAGCGCCTTAGTTATAGTCTTGGTACGATGTTTGTTTTCATTACTTTATCTAGAATGTTCTGCAAGTCCCTACTTATCAAACTCTCCTTCATCAATTAACCTTTCGATAAGTCTTTCCACCTCTTTCTTCTCTTTGTCAACTAAGCTTTGGGGTAACTTCTCTTTTGACTTAGTGCGGGGCATTTTTATTCCCAAGTAATCTTTCAAGATCTCCTTCTTTTATTTTCACCTCCCTTACAATTTACCAAAACTTGATCATCACTTTTGAGATCGACAACTGTGTCACTATTGAGATCCCCTTGGTTGTAACATTTAGCCATATGAAGACTTGTCCCATTTTGGTCTCTAACTCTTCGATAAAGGATGAATAAGAGACCACAATTTGAGAGAGTGAAAATATGTCCTATTTTAATTCACAGACCATTTTGTCCATTTCCTCAACTATATTCAAAATTCTTGTAAGGATATCCTCTGCTCCACATCTGTTGGCATCAATGGGGATTGAATTCTTTCTAGAAGACCGATAATAGTGAGGCATAGAATAGTAATCCTCATGCTCCTGTTCTCTATAATCTTGACTACTAACCTGATTCATCCAACCTTGATTCCTACCTTGCCTACGATAGGTCGGGTGAGAACCCTTCAAGGGGTTTCCTAAATACCGAATTTCTTTTCCCATCCTCCTACCACCTTCATCCTCACCATGGTATTTTGGTTGAGCACCAATGACATACTTGGTTAGGAGCTCAAGTTGAGTCAATATCTTTGCCAAGGTTTCCTCTTGCTCATTGCCCCACTTTTGTTGTTCTTTGCTAACCATACGCTTGGGTGAAAAGATATTGGAAATATTGGAATGTTGGGTATGCCATTTATGATTTTGATTATTTACCTCTCTCAATATTTTTGTAGATGCACTGAAATATAAGTTTAAGAAAGACCTTTCTGTCGCATTGTTTACCACCGTTTGGTTCAAAGGATCTAGTGCCCGATAGAATATTCGGAGAAACTTTTTCCCCGAAATCTCATGGTTTGGGCATATGTCTAGCTTTCTATGAAATATCTCCCATACTTCATGAAGTGGCTCCCCATTCCTTTGTTTATAATTCATAATTTTATCTCTAAGTTGATAGAACTTGGAGGAAGGGAAGTATTGGTCTAAGAATCTCTTTGTGAGTTCACTCCATAAAGTGATTGAAGTCGTAGGTAGTTAGATAAACCACAAAAATGCTTATCCCGTTAGTGAGAATGAGAATAGACAGAGCCGAAAGGCCTCTTGAGAGGTACATGGAATGTTGAATGGTGTGTAAACCTCCAAAAAGTTCCTTAAGTGAACATATATATCCTCATGTGCTTGACCCCTGTATAACCCTTTTATTTGCAACACATAAAACATGGTAATATTGACATGGAATGTCCCGCCCCCCATGATGAGGTGGGATACGGTTTACGCCCACATGACCCCCATCATTTAAGTTTCTCTCTCCACAAGAATCGTCAAATGGTTCCACATGATTAGTGCCTTCAACCATGATTCCGTGTATGCTAGAATTACCTATAAAATATTTAAAAACAACAAGGAAAATAAAGGATGACACTCTAGATGCTCCCAAGTAAGAATAACTCCACTCAAGTGAAATCTGCACTCCACTCCCTGATAATAATGCCATTTTGATAATACTCAACTCACTCCCATGATTGAGGGGTGAGGCGGTCATTGTCAAGTAACCCAATGTAAATTGGGGTCAAATCTAAAGGGGTGAATGCTATAGACTTCAAACCTATGGGTGCTCAAGTTACTATAAGGTTACCCAAAATGCTAATAAAAATAAAATGTATAAATAAATATCGGAATTGTTTGAAAACTTTTCACACAAACTTCAACAAGTAGGCGGTAAATGCTATCTTAGGTTTGAACTTAAGGTTTGGAGAGAACTTGGGATTACATATCCTTAGAGGTAAAGCATGTGGGATAATGTAGGTTTATTATGGAATTTAGTTGTTAATTAATGGATAGGTTAGGTCAAAGATCATTGAGGTCAATATTTCAATAAAATCCCCACGATTTCACCCGTTGACTCTTTTGAGCACCTAACAAGTGTGGAGTTTATATAACCACCCAAAACCTCAACCAAGCATCCCTATTTCTAGGATGATGCTCTTGACATGATTTATACTCCCTAGACACTTATTTCTAAGATTGCAAAGATTAGTGAACCATAGGGTTAGTTGTTCACTATTTCTTTGTCCCCTGATAACTCTCTTTCAAGGATGTTATGGGTTACCTAATATTCACCTAAATCCCTCTTTCAGGGATGACAAAGGGTTTCTAGAGCTTAGAGCTTTCACTCATCAAACCCATTAAGAGATTTGGATTTTTCACCCATAGAATTCTAACACATAAGCTCAAGCAATGCTGAAATTCATACTCAACAACTAAAATCCATGCAAACACAACAATACCCACACATAATCACCTTTTAGTTCAATATAATCCCAAGACTAAATTATTTAGATACTCATGAAGAAAGTAAAGATAAATATGCCATGTGGGTCATCAAAAACATTCATTCTTCACAAAGAAACTAAGAAATTTTAGTCTCTAAAGTTAATTACAACTTGCCCAAATTAGGGTTTCAAGCTTGGAATTCAAAACTATCTTAAAAGGAAAGCCATCCATTAAAGAGAAAGGGTTTTCCCTATATATGGTTTTGGGTTCGTCTAGAAGAAATTACAAAACTGCCCAGGTCCATACTCCCACATGATCGCAATTGTGTGAGATTGTCCGTGAGTGCGAAAAATGTGATAAATCGCGATCACACTCTGATGATCATCTTGACTGACCATGACTGCGGTCTTAGCTGCGACCGCGACACCTGAGGTTCACTAGCTGGAGGTTTTCTATTGCACTCTTTTTCTTTCTATTGATCCTTTTTAAGCTCCAATCCATATCTTTCTATCTTTTTATCTCTATATCTACAAAAAAAGGATATTGCAGTTAAATCCTGAGAATATCTTATTTTCAAGCACAAAATATGGTAGTGTGCATGCATAATAAGTGCGAATAAGTAGTAGGATTACGACTTATCTAGGTCGGAATGAATCCTTAGTCATATCAAGTGGTCAAACAACCATCGGAGTACTTAATGGATGTGCTCCATCTATATGAAATCTTTTCAAAATCTTTTCTATATAAGTAGATTGATGGACAAAGATACCATTTTTCAAATACTCAATATGCAAAGCAAGACATAATCTTGTCCGTCTGAGATCTTTCATCTCAAATTTCTTATTTGAATAATTAATTACCTTTTGAACCTCTATTGGAGTTTTAATAAGGTTTATGTCATCAACATGAACAACAAATACAACAAACTCTGATGTTATTTTCTTTTTAAAAATATATGTGCAAATTACATTATTTATATAACCTTCTTCTGATAAATACTTACTAAGACGATTATACCACATGCGTCCAGATTACTTCAAATCATATAATTATCTTTGCAATTTAATTGACTATATTTCCTAAGATTTTAAGAATATGCCTCGGACATTTTATATTCTTCGGAAATTTTCATATATATCTCATAATCAAGAGATCCGTAAAAATAGGTCCATTCATCACATGCATTTCAAGTCTCTCATGGAGAGTGAAACTAATGAGATAGTGTAACGTTATTCCATCTATAACTGGAGAGTATGTCTCTTCATAATCGACACTAGGCCTTTATGAAAATTCTTGTGCAACAAGGCATGCCTTATACCTTTGTATTTTATTTTTCACCTTTCTTTTTTACGCAAAGACTCATTTATAGTCAACAGATTTAATATCATTTGGTTTTTCAATAATAGGTCCAAAAACATCACGTTTGATAAGTGAATTCAACTCAGATTGAATTATTTTGTGTCATTTTGGTCAATTATTTCTTTGTCAATATTTTGTGATAGACTGAGGTTTGAGATACTCACTATCTTGCATGATTTTCATTGTAAAATTATGAACAAATACATAATCCACTATTATTTTTAATCGATTCAAATTAATTTCACCATCACTTAAATTTATGAAAAAATTCTCATTTTCTTGAGTTTCAGGCTTATTGATTTCTTTAGGGATATCAAAATTGTCCAAATCTTAAATTTCACATGAGATTTTTTTATAGTGTCATCTTGACTACTTTTTGTAAGAATTTTGATTCTTAGAACCCATTGGTCTACCACTCTTCAGGCGTGCTTTGAAATCATTAGCCACAACACTAGTAGATGGTCCTACAGGGAGCTCAATTCAAATTAAGACATTCACTGTAGGAATATATGATTTAGTAATTCTTTTCAAATTTGTAAATGTGTCTAACATTTAATTTGTAATTTTTATAGGTTAATAATCTTTGTACTTCTTGCTCACAAATAGAAGCACGTAGATCAAGATGATCATAAAATTTCTCTTTTGATTTCACTACTTTCTCCCTCTTATTTTGAACACTACAAAAAAGGGGTCTAATTACGAGGGTTTATTCGCAGGGGTTAATTTAACTTCTGTAAAATTATATGAAATGTGGGGTTTAAAAATTTGTTGCTAAAATTTATAAATTTGTGGGGTTTTAACCTCCTCTATCCACCAAAAAAATAGCACCATCAATTTTTGAGTAATGCTGTAAAAAAATATTTTCCCTCTGTTTTTAGTGAGAGTAACTATCCTCCAAAAGGACCCCCTCTCTCTCATTTTTTCCAAAACTCCTAAATCAATTGACAGCTTTAGTGATTGACAATCCAGTTGGCCATTGCTACTCCGATTGGCCAACTAAGTCGCACTGTATTCTGTTTCAACTTTAGCTATTGACAACCAGATTAGGTAATTTTGTCATCAAAATTAATTTTAGCATGCATATCTTATGCCATTTTAGGCTTTATTTTAATATACTAATTGTATGCTTATATTCTGGTGAGATTAGGAATAATTGTCATTTTGAAGCTCTATGCAATTACTTTCTATCTGTGATATTTTATTCATGTTGAGATGGATCTGCTGGCCACACAATTCTATTTGATGGTTGTATTGCATTTTAAGCCGCATTTGGTTACATTGTTCTGACAACCAGATAAGGTAATTTTCTTATCAAAATTTGTTTCAGCACGCATAACTTATGCTATTTTAGGCTTTATTTCAATATACTAACTATATGCTTGTATTCTAGTGAGATTGGGAATAATTGCCATTTTGAAGCTCTATGCGATTATATTCTATCTATAATATTTTGTTCATGTTGTGATGGATTTGATAGTCATGCAATTCTATTTGATGGTTGTATTGCATTTAAGCCACATTTGGTTACTCTATGCAATTCTATTTGGTGAAGATTTGTATTAAACTGGTGCCTTGTAATATTTTGTTGGAGGCTGTGAGTTGTAGTATTTAGGTGTTGGGGACTTTTAGTAGTACTTTGAAAGAGTTGGTGACTTGTAGTAGTGCTTTGAAGGATCTTTTGAATCTATTTGCGCAAGTTAGTGTTGCTCCTTCTAGCTAGAAGAATATGCATTGGATATTTAAAGACTAGATTTACCACTAAATCTAGCCTTTCTATCTCTATGAGGTAGGAGTTGTGCGAAAGTTGATTCGGACATCACAATTATCTATTAGAGTAAATTTTCATATAATATTTTGTTATGTATGTTCTCTTTTAGAGTTCAATCATTTATTTATTTTCTATTACGTTCACTTTTCTTCTTCATAAAATCTTATAGGTGATATTTAGCATATTCATCAAATTCTTTAATGGATAGATCTTGGATTGGAATGCTAGGAAACATGCCACAGTATTTGCTTGATTTGAATCAGTTTTCAGATTTTGCATTTACCAATGGAGCTATAAGTGATAAAATAAAGTGTCCATGTCTTATATGTGGTTTTAAAAAGTGGCAAACAAAAAAATATGGTATTTCACCATTTGATGAAGAAGGATTTCCCTGAACATTACGTCACTTGGGTTATGCATGGGGAAATAAATATTTTGCCTAATTCCAGAAACATAGAGGTCACTCAAGATGCACCACCTTTTGAAAATCCTATTGAATTATTGATTAATGAAGTATTTGGGGGTTTAAGGCATGAGGGTATTGATGTAAGTTCATTACAAGTAGCAGGAGAAGAAGAAACTTTACATAATTTGTCTGACTCAAATAACAAAGATTATTTTGAATTGCTTAAAGATGGAAGTGAAGATTTGTATGAAGGATCTAAGTACTCAAAGTTGGAATTTTTATTAAAGCCTTATCACATAAAGTGTTTGTCTGGGTTAAGTGATAAGGGATGACTATGGTGCTAGATCTACTCAGGTATGCATTTAAATTTTCAAAGATCCCTATATCTTTTTAGGAGGCTAAAAAAAATCAACAAGTTGTGTCTTGATTATATCAAGATAGATTCTTGCCCAAATAACTGCATTTGTACTAGGAAGATGGTGCTAATGCAGAATCATGCAAGCATTATCACTCTTCTAGATGGAAGCCTGAGAAGGATAGCAATCTTGATTATGCTCCTCGTATAAAAAAAAGAAAAAAAAAGCAAAAGAAGCAAAAAATTTTGTGCTACTTTCCATTAAAATCGAGATTACAAAGATTATTTATGTGCTTTAAAATTATAGAGCATATTAGATGGCATGCAGAGGATGGTAAAAAATATGGGATCTTAAGGCACCCTCGAGATGGTGAAGCATGGAAAAGGCTTGATCCAAATTATCCTGAATTTGCTTCTAATCCCCGAAATGTTCAATTAGGACTAGCTAGTAATGGTTTCAATCCTTTTGGAGCAATGAGTACTAACTATAGCATTTGGCCAGTGGTTTTGTTTCCATAAAATATTCCTCCTTGGTTGTGTATGAAGCAATTAAATTTTATCCTCTCAATGATCATTCCAGGTCCATGTACAGTAGGAAATAACATAGATATATATCTACAACCACTTATTAAGGAGTTGAATGAGTTATGGAGTGAAGGTATGGATACTTTTGATTCATCAAAGAATGAAATGTTCAAAATGCGACCAGCTCTTATGTGGATAGTTAGCAATTTTCCTAGACATGATATCTTATCTGGTTGGAACACACATACTGGTCTTACATGTCCTTCTTGTAATTTTAATGCAGAACCTTGTCGACTTTTTCATAGTATAAAGGGGTGCTTTATTGTCCACCATCGATTCTTGACAAAAAATCATAAATTTAAACTGATGAGACATCATTTTGATGAAAATATGAAAGAGAGGATCCCTCCAAAGAATTTATCTAGGTTAAAAAATTTGCAATTGGTGAAAGATATCAATATCATATTTGGAAGACAATCAGAGTTGTGGAAAAGTAAAAGGAAAAAGAATGTTGGGAAGATGCAACTCAATAGTGGAAGAAGAAAAGCATATTCTTTGATCTTCAATATTAGGAGTTTAACTCCCCATAATTTAGATCTGATGCATATTGAAAAGAATGTGTTTGATAATGTTATATACACTTTGTTAAATGGTAAAAAAAAGTCAAAGGATCATGTTAAAGCCCGAAGAGATCTACAAGATATAGGCATAAGGCGTGATCTTTGAGTTGATGAGAATAATGAGTGTAAACTTGCGGCATTTGTAATTCCAAAGAACAAGAAAGTGGTCTTCCTCAAGACTTAAAGGAATATCTCAGTGCCAGATGGTTATTCAAGTAATATATCTCATTATATTAATTTGGATCAAAAAGAACTTAGATTAAAAAGCGATGATTGTCAGATTCTTATGCAACAGTTGTTACCCATACCAATTTGCAATGTGCTTCCAAGACAGTTGTTGCAACTTTGGTTGAGTTTTTTTCCTTTTTTAGGCAGCTTTGATTGAAAAGTTTAAGTCTTACAGACTTAGACAAGCTACAAAATCGAATTGTGGAAACTCTTTTCCATTTAGAGTGTTTGTTTCCTCTATTATTTTTAACTATGATGATTTATCTAACTGTTCATCTCGTTGATGAGGTAAAAAAAGGTGGCCTGGCATATTATCCCTAGATGTATTTTGTTGAAAGGAAAATATTCCTTATTCAAAATCATTTTAGTTGATTTTGTAGTAGTATTTCAACGTAAATGATTCATCTTACACATTAATATTTAGGTTATAGATTGTTGGGCCATTTTAAGTCCCTTGTAAGGAACAAATCACAAGCAGAAGGTTCCATAGCTGAAGGTTTCATAGTTGAATAAGATCTTACTTTTTATTCTCATTATTTTGAGGAAATTGAATCAAGGTTAAATCAATTTAAATGTGTAAATAATGAACCAAGCCAAAATGAGGCTTCTAAAAAGTCAAGTATGTTCCCTCAACAAGGTAAGTATATTGGAGGCTACATAACAGAACCACTGAATCATTTGGGGAAAACATAAGCTCATCGATATGTGTTACTTAATTATGCAGTCGTGAAGCCATTTATTGAGTAAGAAATTTATATTGATTTGATTTATATGATATGTTTTGAGTAATTGGATTAAAATTGCTAGTTACAGTGCCTTTATAGAGAATTTATAGATTACATCAAAAGAAGTACAACAGGCTAAAGACTTTCAACTACAGAGGTAGAGAGAAGAGTTAGTAAAGAGTTCCCTGATTGGTTTCCTATGTGAGTAAGTGAATGATATTAGAATGTTTGTTTTGGTATAAATTTCTTATATCAATTAAGAATAAATAATATAAATGTTTTATATATTTAGATTATGAATTCGAATATAGAAGATACTATCTCTAATGAAATGAAGTTCTTAGCACAAGGTCCAGCCTAAGATGCAAGATTCAGTTCTTATAACATTAATGGATTCAAATTTCGAACTTTATCTATAGAACAAGGATTAAAAACTCAGAATAGTGGAGTTTTTCTTGTATGTAACACTTCTTGTGTTGCATCTAGTGCAGATAGAAATGCAACACAAGCAGACCTGTCATATTTTGGAAAGTTGGAAGATATTATGGCCAATTTAGGGTTGTTCTTTTCAAATTCCAGTGGGATGACACTACTTGGAATAGAGGGTTCAAAATAGATGTTTGGAATTTTAATTGTGTCAACTTTTCTAAATTGATACATACCAGTGATTATGTGGGGTATGGTTGTACATCTAAAACCAAGAGATTTGTTTGACATGGGAGAGGTTGATGAACAGGAAATACACGAGAATGAGCCATACCAACAGCAAGAATTTGGATAATTTTTCTATGTTGATTACGAGAATGTCCAAATTGCAATAGAGGAGCATATGACTGAATCAATATATAATTATTTTTTTAGTTTCCTCTGTCACTTCCTTTTTCTCTCTTGTTAGTGACTTTTCTAAAACTTACTATATTTTGCCAAAGAAAGTTATCTTTGTTTGTTATATAATTCTTGATCTTTCTCATTTACAGATAATGTTTTGACGAACAAAAGATCTTAATCTGGAACTAATCTGACTGTATTTTTTTTGGTTTTCTTATGGTGTAAATAGATCTAGTAGTTTGTACTGCTTTTGGATTGTAAAAGTACACCAAGATTGTCTAGGCTATTCAGTGATTGTCTATCGGTGTTGAGCATGAAAAGATGGTAATAACTTAGAATTCCCTATGTAATTGTTGGCTGGCCAAATTGAAGGCTTCTTTTATATTGTTTCCTTGTAAGATTAACTTTCTCCTGACTGCTGCTTTCATGCCAAGGTGTAATACCCCGTATTTTCCAAGCTTAAACTCATTCCTAGAATATTAAGGGATAGCTTCCAAAATGAATAGTATTTATTTCATGTGGAATTTTCAAGATTTTCATCGATACCAAATTCGCCCAATTCCGACACTCAGTGAAAGAGTTATGACATTTTTAAGTTGACAGTATCCCACCTGAGCAACCACCGCATCGCGATGAAGGACAATTTCATAATTGTCAATTCTAGTGGACCTCCGCGATGTTGGTGCATCGCGGAGAGGTCTAAATTTCCAATTGTAGATTTCCAGTAGCTCATGCGATGGTGGCTCATCATGCCAATAGCCAAAATGACAAAAATAATAGGGCACCGCGATAGCTCCGCATCGTAGAGAATGCCCAGTTCCCACTCGTTCTTTTTTCATTGAGCCAGCGCAATTGTGGCGCATCGTGGTGGCCAACTAAATCGAGAAAAATGATGTATTTTTTAGTTCTGACTTAAAGTTTAAAAAGTGCATTTTGGTCAATTTTCAAGGCCCCAGTCCATCCAGACATAAGATTTATGCTTATTCTAAGCACCTTATGCTCATTATTCACCATTCTCTTCAAAAGCAAAACCCTAGAAACCAAAAGTCCATTCTCCAAGAAATCAAATTCCACCAAGATTTCTCCAAGAAAGCATAAGATTGAGGATCCCCAACACAAGAACTCTAGGAATTCATCTTCAAATCATTTATTGGAATTCAAGATTCAAGCTTTTCATCAAAGATCATCAATTAAGGTATGTGGGATTTGAAAAAGGATAATTCTTTCATCCTTGTGCCCAAAACTATATTTTAATTACAAATTTACTGCAATTTATGAGATTTTCCATGAAATTCAAGTTAGGGTTTATACCCATTATCATTATTTGCAAGATTATGAGATTTTCCATGATTTAGAAGTTGAATTACATGACTTTATTCATATTTATATGCATTGTGCAGTAATTTCTAGATTTTATGATGAATTATAAGTGTGTACATTATCAAGCATGAATTTTTAGATGTTTTAACATGAGATTGATGCATGGGTCGTTAGGCCCTAATTTAAGATTGTTATTTTAAGATTTTTTTTTTGTGCTATGAGCACCCTCAAATAAGATTACTCACAGATTTTGACAAAGATTTGACTTTTGGTCCTAAGCTAAGATAAAGAATCCACTTTGTTTAGATAACTTGAGATTTAAAGAAAGAAAAACATAATTGGCTTTCTTGTAAATCCTTGTGCTAGTATTGAAGTGGATTTCTTAAGATTTTGAGCATAATAATGGGAGTAGTATTTAGCACCAAGTTGGGTATGATTCCAAGGTTTCATACCTTAGAACTATGTGCCACTGTAGAATTCAAATTATTTCCACTTCTACGTGGATGACTCGGATTATGATCACTAAGATAGAAGTTCTATTCTGATGGCAAGGGTAGAATAGCCCTACCTAATGGGGGCTAGACGTGGGACTCCATGGATGCCAACATGGTTTATGTCGGTTAGAAGAACCTCCCAACAGATATCCCCCACTCTTTAACAGTCTATTTATTTAAAGATTTAAGATAAAAGTATATGTTTTGGAGGTTATGGTTTTAGGATTTTAAGCCCTAAGATAAGGTATTTTCCAGATTTTAGAAAACTAAGTGTAAAGGCTTACAAATTTTACTCAGATTATGCTTGACAGAAAGATAAGAGTTACAGATTTTAATTTTTAGATTTCAGACTTAGAAGTGAGTCCTTTCTACACTTAAACAGTATGATTTCAAGACAGAGTATTAGCACAACTTTTAGAACTAAATGTTTTGGCTCACTATATTTACAAGTATGATTTGTTTCTCATGATTATTATTTTTAGTATTTCAGATATTTCAGCTTATGTGAGTCACTTACATTTAGTATGCATTATTTTACAAGTTATGATGATAAGATGATGTTTTACTTATGCATTTCATCACCATATACGCAGTACTTCCTCAAAGTACTGATCCACATATATGTCTATGTGCTATATTGTCTCATAATGTAGATATCAGCTCAGTTGTAGCACATATACTATATTTCAATAGTTGCAGATTCCAGCCAGCAGATGAGGAGTCCTCCTACTTTGGGGACTTTAGTTAGATGTTATTGATATACTTTATTTTCTTATTCATATGTATTGATTAGTGATAGTTGGGGTCGCGTCCTAGCTATCTATAGTCAGTATAGTGGAGGCTTCACAGATGTTAGTTAGAGTCAGTTATGTATTTTCAGCACCTCTTTCAGACTTTATCAGAATGTAAAAGTTGTGTTGATATTGTATTTTTTCCAGATTCCATTGTTATTATGTTTCCATACAGTAACCTCAGTCATTTTATGCATATATTTTAGTTGCTTATGAGTTATGCCAGTAGAAGGGTTAGCTTGGGATCACTTGTGGACCTAAGCACTGTGTGACATCTCGAGATAGATTTTTGGGGCTTTACACAAGGAGAAAGAGTTTTGCTTCTCACCATTTGTGTTTAGGTTCTCTTGTCCCCCTTTTCCTTCGTTTTCCTTCTAGTTGTGATAAACTTAAGTATAGTAACTTATTATTTTTATATTGATTAAGTTTATTTCCTATAAATATAAAATTAGTATATTTATATAGTTGACTTAAACCTGGAATTATGTGATCTTGTTGTTCTTAAATGTCGAATGAAAATCTATGTAATCTGGTTCTAGTTCATCCTATGTTTTGGTCTATTTCATATTTGGTTCAAGTCAATTTGTCAAAGAATAAGCTAGGGGGAACAGTTGTTGTAACAAAGTTTTAGTCATAGCAACTTCAACTGCCTCATTATATCTAATTCCCTATAGTTGTACATACCAAACATCAAATTGAGATTAGTGTCAGTCACTGTTACAATGTTGAAAATTCTATTGATACTTCACCAAGTTATGTTCCGTGACTCAAGTTTAACACTGATTAGGAACCATGTAATACATGTTTCATACTTTTCATTTCTAGATCTACTTATAGATATAAAGTTAGTTTTAACTGTTTCATTGGTATACTTGGGGATATCCAATAACTGATAAGTAAGAGGTCTTCTAATTAAATAACTAAAATGAATTTGATATCAATTGATCCAAAAGTTCATGAAAAGTTATTGCTTCTTTATAGATTGAATATATATGATCATACACTGTTGGTCTATATAGTAGGTATGCAAGGCTTACAAGTTAAATCTAAACTTGAGAGAAAATAGAAGTATCTGAAAACCATAATTGTTGGAGCAACTAGAAAATTCTAACCAAATCCAATGAAAGAATTCATAATCTACAGGAACTTGACAACCTAATACAACAAACAACAATCGAGGGGAGAAGCATCATGCAATTACGTAGGAACATCATGAATGTACAGTCTCAAAGTTTACATGTTGTTGTTATTATTGAACCTGCTACTGTTGGTGTTAAACCTATTTTTTGTTGTTAATGTACCTGTTATTGTTGTTTCTGCTATTAGTTATATTTCCTGGTCCTTTTTTTTAGTTTGCCATTGGTCATATTCCTGAGTGTTTTCTGCATCCTAGTTATGATATTGACCTTGCTGTTTGTTGAGAGCCTGCTGATCATGCTCATATTCTTCTTTTTTGTTCTCAGTCATATCTAGCATTTGATTTTTTCCTTGTTTTTCAATTAAATTATACTTACATCTCACACAACCTTCACTTTATAATCCACAAGATCGAAAACAACTGCAGGATATTTCTTATAGAGTTTTCTTGAGAAGAGTCGCCAGTTGATGCGTTTTACCACCTCGCTAGTATACTGAAGATATGCCAAGGTTTAAATGCTTCCGTAAAAAGTAAATATTAGATCCATCGGTACCTACAACATAATAAATTGAATCAGCACCTTATTTTCTTATGTCAGTACCATGACTGCCAAATAATCTGACCACATCACTGATAGCCAAAACAAATCTAGCTCTACCAAAATAGCATGCACCTCAACTATCTTGACTGGTTTTCCCAGCATCCCATCTAGATCTTATGGATCAGGACACATCATAGTTGGCTCCGACGGTTTTTCTTGAGTCACAACCATCTCGATTAGTCCACTTGACATTACATCCATCTCCGGATGGTCAGGACTCATCATAGCCAACTCAATTTCATGCTAAAACACATCCATATCTTGTTGGTCAGAACTCATCACAGTCATCTCGATAAGTTCATTCTACATCATATTCATCTCCAACAAATCAAAACTCATCACAATTAGCTCCAACAAATCAGGATGCACCCAAAAAATTCTAAATATGAATTGAATATGTATTGGGTCATAGACGCAATAGGTAAATACTTTAGATTATCAATATATATTCAACAGACCTTTCTAAGCCAATGTAATGTCTCTCATAGCTTCACCCAATCTATTTTCTTATAACAGATTCAAGAAATAATGTCAAGAAAATCAAAGTGAAAGCTAAGGAATTACTAAACTTAACAGGTGAAGAATGTATCATGGTTAATTTTGATATTTTTGATGAACCGTTTGGGGAAGCACGCAGCCTACTTTTGCGCTTTTGTGCAATTTTACCGTGTGATTGCTCTTTATTGCCAATCTACTTTGAGAAATAGTCGAGTTTACCTATGACATACTTCAACTGTGTCTTCAATCATATTATAAAGGTATAAGCTCTAAATTTTGATTACTATACCACTGGTTAATTTTATCTTTGAATTTTATATTTACATGTAATAGAAAAGCTAACCAATATTTTCATTTTGAAGTCCAAATTCTTCTTTGACATAGTCGAATCAGTTACTCGAGGACATGTTTCTTTATCTATTGGAAAAAAGTGAGCTGCAAATAAGATTAACATGCGGAATGAAATTGATGATCCACTTAAAAGTAAAGCTCAAATTATGGATAAGGTGTCGGATGGGATCCCACCAGATCAATGGATTTTTTTATTGAATGCAATTTTAAAATATCAACAAAGGTATTTATGTAAATGAATTTCTTTATAGTTGTATAATTATTTTTTTAATTGAGGTGTAAATATATTTTTATAAGAAAATGTCTCAAAGGAACCGTAAAAATTGAAAGAAACAAGCAATTCCACACACTGATGGCTCCAAATCCAATGCTACAAGAAGAGCTAAAATGGTGAGTAAATTAACCTCGAATGTAATTATTCGTTAGTTGTAAATTATTTTGATTATGCTTTTTAATTATAGATGGTCGAGACTGCACAATGGCCTGGATGAGCCCAAATGTACATTTCTACTCATAAGAATCAATATGGAGTATATGTTAATGAAGTGGCAAAAGAAATATGTGTGAGTTATACTTATGTGCCGTAGAATCTTTTTGATAAAACAACCATGGTATGCTAAATAAATTTCTATTATTAATTGATTTTGACAACAAAGTTTTTATATGTAGGAAAAAATTGAGTCAGCTTTGAGCCAAAGCGCCACAGACGAGTCTCGAGTTTCACCAAATGATGTCGTTGGTAAAGTGTTACGGCAAGAGCACCCTAAAAGGATAAGACATTTGGGATTAGGAGTTATTCCTAGCAGAGTTTTTAAATAAGATAGATCTCATTTTGGTGGTACAAGTTCTTTAAATAGTGGAGGTTCTTGTTTGTTCCAATGTCGAGAAAACTACAATCAAATGATGAATTCTCAAAACCAGATAATGAGTGCTTTAAAGGCATATATGATAATGAAAGAAGAAACGATACCAGAATAATTTGTGGGGCTCTTTGATTCTCCTTCAATGGTTTCTCCCACAGCAGTAAGTAAATTTTTCTTTACTTTTCTTTCAATTGAATATGTTAGTTTAATTAATTGATTCTAAAGTTTAAGTAAAAACAAATTGAAATAGATGGAGTGTTGTAGTACCCTGTAATTTTTTCTAGTTTAAATTCATCCCTAGAGTGTTAAGGGATAGCTTCTAAAACAATTACTATTTATTTGGTATGAAATTCCATAGATTTGGACTTTCCATTATGGAGGAAATTGAATTAGGTTTCTACCGATATAAGATTCGCCTAAATCCGATAACCAAGTAAGAAGTTAAGGCTATTTTAAGTTCCTATCGCAAAACACAGTCGTTTGGCTCCTTAGCGCATCACAGATTAGTGTAAATTTCCAATTGTCCCATTCCAGTAGCCCTCCGTGATATTGGCGCATCACGGAGAGGGTCAATTTCCCATTTTTCAATTTCCAGAGGCCCAGCGCGATAATGGTGTATCGTACCGTGTGCCAAAATGGCATTCCAAAGGGGCACCGCGATGTCTTCACATTGCGGAGTCTGCCCAGTTTCCATTCATCAATTTCTAGTGAGCCACCGAAATAGTGGCGCGTCGCGGTGGCCACCTAGTTCGACAAAATGTACATTTTCTAGTTTTGTATAAATGTTTAAAAGGGGTATTTTGGTAAATCTCCAACCCCCAATCCGTTCAAAAACAAAAGATTAATCATATTTGAGAGCACTTTATGTTTTATTCATCATTTTCTCTTAAACAAAACCCTAAGGCTCATACTTCCTCCCTAAGAAATTCAAAATTTCTCCATTAATTCTCCAAGACTCTTCAAGATTGATAATTCCCAATACAAGAACTCTAAGAAATCTCCAAAACATCAATAAATATCCAAGATTCAAGTTCTAGCATCAAGATAGTCAAATTAAGTTATGTGGGGTTTGAACAAGGATAATTCTTTCATCCTTGTGCCCAAAACTTTACTTTAATTATAAATTTACTGTAATTTATGAGATTTCCCATGAAATTGAAGTTAGGGTTTATACCCATTATCATTACTTGCAAGATTATGAGATTTCCATTGATTTAGAAGTTGAAATTATATTACTTTATTCATATCTCTATGCATTGTGAAATAATTTCCATATTTTATGATGAATTATAAATACTTATATGATAAAGCATGAATTTTAAGATGTTTTAACATGAGATTGATGCATGGGTCATTATGTCCTAATTAAGATTGCTATTTTGAGATTATTTATGCTATAAGCACCCTCAGATAAGATTAGTCACAGATTTTCAGAAAGATTTGACCTTTTGGTCCTAAGCTAAGACAAAGAGTCCACTTTGTTCAGATAACTTGAGAGTTAAAGAAAGAGAAGCATAATTGGTTTTCTTGTAAACCCTTGTGCTATTTTTGAAGTGGATTTCTTAAGATTTTGAGCATTAGAATGGGAGTAGTATTTAGCAACGAGATGGGTAGGTTACTGCAGTTCAGACCCCAAACTACATGCCAATGTAGGATTCAGATTTGTTCTTATTTCTACATGAATGACTCAGATTGTGATCACAAAGATAGAAGTTTTATTCCAATGGTAAGGATAGAACAACCCAACCTAACGGGAGCTAGATGTGGGACTCCAAGGATGCTCACAGGGTGTATGTCGGTTAGAAAAATGTCCCAAAAGATGCTCCCCACTCTTCAACAGTTTAAGATTCTTAAGCTTTAATATAAAATATTTTACAGATTTTAGAACTAAGTGTAATGGCTCACCTGATTTACATTATATGTTTTATCATTTATGATTTATGATCTTCAAATTTCAGATTATTCAAGCCTGTGTGAGTCATTTACATTTAGCATGCATGATTTTATAAACTGTGATGATATTGTTTACTTATTGTATACACCCCCATATACTCAGTACATCCTTAAAGTACTGATCCACATATATGTCTATGTGATACATTGTCTCATAATGTAGGTTTAGGTGCTCCGTCTCAGTAGTGTAAGTGATTCTCGAGCATCTCATCTACATCCCTGCAGTTGTTGAGTCCTCATAGTTTGGGGACTTAGTTATCTATCTTTTAGTTTATTAGTAGATGTTTCTTTATTCATTTCAAATAGTTTGAGTTGGCTGGGGGCTTGTCCTAGTGACTCTCTAGATTCAGATAGTAGAGGATTGTCGGACTACTAGATTTTGTTTTAGATATTTGATTCAAAATTTAGATTTTTCAGTATTGTTTTAC